>NC_089760.1:30250000-30260000 GCF_040412425.1 Macrobrachium rosenbergii
CGTGAGAATTAGTTTCATATCTTGACGAAATAAAGAATATAGACAGAAAAATTCTCATTTCGAATATCTATCTTGTGTGATCAGCAAAAGAGGAAATTCAGGTCATTTGTTGCAAATAATCTAGACTTCCTTTTACTGAAACATTGGAAGGTGTGGTCTTCATAATACTTGCGTGACTTATCAACGTGCTGCCATCTGTTGTCTAGTCATTTAATTTATCTGGGAGCCCGTATCAGTGAAATTCAATTAGTCCATTTGAAGAAAACTTGAAAAAACTGATCGGATTCCCCAGTTAATCCCTGCTTGCTGGATTTCCCCTCAATCCTGGCATTGCATTACCAGATTCATTCCTCGATCCATGGAGATGCATAACTAGAGACCCCTCATAAATTTCTGAAAATACATTACTAGATTTTCTTTAGACATCTACAATTATATTACATCTTTAATCGTTGGCATTACATTATTAGATTCTATCTTTGATCGTGGGAATTATATTACCGGTTCCTATATCATCGGAATCATAGTAAGATTCCGTCTTTAATCCAGATAATGACATATACTAGATTCCTTCCTAGATACCAGGAATTACAATACGGTATTCCATCCATAATTCTGGAATACATCACTGGAAAAAATACGAAGAATGAAGATATGGAAGAGGTCACATATTTATTTACAATTAGCCGACTTGTTATGTCTCTTTACTGAGACGGTATCATATTACACTTTATTTGCCAAAGATCAGACTCTTTTCGTGGACTGGATGGCGGTTGTTTGCCTTAACTTTAATTGACAAATGAAATGACACGCCTGAGCAAAGAACGTTGGAACTGTTCAAACACACCAGACGTCGTCGTTCCGATGATACGCCTCATTCCACGGTCTTATCCTATTGGTTGTCACTCCTTCCCCCTTTCTCCTATAACCCCCTCCATCCCCTCCCCATGACCCTAAACACCACCTAACTCCTCTACTTCTTCTTCTTCCATTCGTCATGATTAGATGCTAACGTGAAGCTTCCTCATTCTCCCCGGACGGTAAACACGCATCAGTCACACACGTCCTCTGCAGTGTGTCAGTTCGGCTTCAGCCATCAAAAGGCGTTCTGGAAGGAAAATACTGAGGGAAATCAACGATAAGACTAAATGGCGAACGAGTTTCCCACTCCGATACTTCAAAGGAAAGAAGTTACGAGACACAATGCTTCGTTCCCTGCGCCATTGTGCTCGCAAGGTGTTTCCACGTCGGTCTAACGAATTCCTCGCAGGATTCGAATCTCTTCGCTTCCGACTGGCGAGGCATCGCTCCCTGATCATTGTGCTGGAAGGAGGTTTCGATGTTGGCTTAACGAACTTCTCCCGAGATTCGATCTTTTTTTTATTTTCCTTTTTTTGCCTCAGACTGGGTGAATCATTGCGGTGGTTGGCTAATAGTTCCAGAGTTGGGGAAAAAATTCCTGGAATTAGGGACTTGTTGGCTGGGCAAAACCCATCTCTCCCCCTTCCCATTCTCTCCGCAACTCCCCCCAACCCCTCCTCCTCTCGTCTTTGTTGCTGAGAGCAGATGAAGGAAAGTGAAATTATGACATCTGTCAAATACTTAAATCAGAAAAATTGGCATGATAAAAAATCAAGATTTAATTAGGACATTTTGCAATACCTAACTTTTGAACCTCGTAAAGCAACAGCGCAAGAAGTCAGTGAGAAATGTAAATTAAAATCATATAAATATACACTAGAAGTTGAGAAATTGCTATTAACAAAGTACTCTCTATCTCATCCGTTGCATGACAATAAATATCTGAAACAATTTGATGAATTACACCGACTAACAGAGATGAGACTTAACACTCAATAATCGAGACAATTTAATTAAAGCAATTTGATAAAGGACCCGTATCATTCCCTTGTGCATTGATTGTATTGTTAAGGATTAACTGCATTATAAACTTATAATTTACAGTTTCAACTAATTAATTAAATCTGTGCCATCTACTGCTTATAATTAGTCGTAGCCTAATCTCTAATCAGTATCAGTCTAATGAGAGCGTAGGTCTATGGTCTACGAACTCAGTGGTTACTTGGTTAACCCAGGTAGTAACTGGTTGACTCGGGTCTTTGGTTAACTCAGGGCGGGCGGACTTGGTTAACTTGGGGGTAATTTGTTGACAAGGTACACGCTCAACTCAGAGGTACTAGGTTTTAACCCTGGAAGTTACTGCAGCAACTCAGCAGGTACTTGGTTGGATAAAACTTGTGAGAGCACTTGACTTGAAGCAAAATGATGACAAAGAACATTTTCCGAATATCCTTAATGTAATGTTTGAAAGAGGTAAATCATCGATGACAAATTTCTGTCGTTTTTATGTGCTGTCAGTCAGTCGCCACTGCAATGGCAAAACTTGAGAAGGATGATAGAAAACGATAAAGAAAATTCCTGAGGAAAGAATTGATAAAAATCTTTCCAGAAATCGACTCGGAGGCTGATAAAACCCCCAAACTCGGGAAAGCTCCCTGGAAATAAAAATGAACTAAAATATCGTATTGGGTTTTCTGAAAATAGCTCACGAGGAGAATGAACCTTAAGGGAGAGAGAGAGAAAGAAAGGAAACTTTCTCTCTTTCCTCTACTAACGTCTGCCGTCGTTCGTACTTATCCTACCTCTATCCCTCTGGCTCTCTCCTTTCTCCGTCTTTCTTCCTTTCTTTCACGTTACATAATGGCGGCAGAGCCTTACGGTGAGAGTGTGACGGCACACACGTAGTTTGTCAAAATGGAGAAGAATAGACAGTGAACCTTGTCCCTCTCTGCAGAGACCCTCTGCAGTGTCGTATAGTGCAAACGCCTGGATGCGGTTCCTTAGAAGGTTTTTGCCTATTTGCTAGGTTGTTTCTCTCTCTCTCTCTCTCTCTCTCTCTCTCTCTCTCTCTCTCTCTCTCTCTCTCATTCAGGTTAGTGTGAGACGCTCATCGGGTAGGCGATCATTCTCTCTCCCAGTTATGGCGAGTCATTCACAGGGGAGGGACTCTGGTACTCATTACTCGTGTTTGGGGAAACCTATGATGTTTTTTCTCTCTAATGTAGAAGATGCGTTAGTGACAGTGCTTTGCTTAGTGACAGTGTAATAATAGTTTCAATGGCTATCTGGATTAAATGGAAAAGGGATTCCCATTCAGCGAGCTGTATGGGAATCCCTTTTCCATTTAATTCATTGAGGTATTTCAGTTTAAGAGAGAAAGCTTCCCGCAGGATACCTAATAAAGAAGAGAAATATCCTGTTTACTGCCCCAGTATAAGCGCCACACGTCGAGAAAGAGAGAGAGAGAGAGAGAGAGAGAGAGAGAGAGAGAGAGAGAGAGAGAGAGAGAGAGAGAGAGCATAGAATTAAAAACAAATGATTAAAAACTTCCCCCAGAAACTGCTCTTTCCATTATTGTAATGCCATTAACGGCGTCGTTAGGGATCGGGAACTTTCGTTCGTTCGTCTTTTGTTTTTCTTTTGATCCCCGAAAGCCCTAATGGATGATGCTGGGTACACGACAGTCGTGCCCGTCGTATAGGAAATCTTATTATCCTAATAGGATTACGCGATTATCCAAATAGGATTTTTCATCTCAGTCAAGCAAATTTACGCATGCTTTGAAAAGATGCAAGACATTTGAATAAATAAATAAATAAATCAATATATAGTATATATGTGTGTATGTATGTATGTATGTATGTGTGTATGTATGTATGTGTATATACATATACATATATTACATACATATATATATATATATACATATATATATATATATATATATATGTATATATATATACATATATATATATATATATATATATATATACTATATAGTATATATATATCTATTCATTACTTATTCGTCTTGCTAGTGTCAGGGATTTCACTTGTCAATCTTGACTAGTTTTTATGTTTGAAATATCGATGGGGTTGGGGAAAGCTAAGGACAGGGGGAGAGGAACTGACAGTAGTGGCTCCGTTATAGGTAAGGGGAAAGGGGATAGGTGGTACGAGGTGGGTTGTTTTCATGGCAGTCTCGTCAGTCTTGGGAAACAAAGAAAAAGGTGCAATTTCTGGGCTTAGACGAAAACTAAATTGCGCTGAGATCTTGAAGGTGGCTTTGTTTTTACCATAGATACAATTAATTATTTTTTTCCTGCCTTCTTCCTCATTTAAAACAAAATACTTTACAAACTAAAAAATTCTTTCCCGAAGATACTTAATACCTTGCTATTTATCATCTTTAAAGCAGACCTATTCTAATGGAGCAATCCAAAATGGCGTTTCATATCCGAAGTAATATAATCCAGTGACAAGAGAAGTACACTGAGACAAGTAAAAATATAAAAAAAAATCAGCACAAGAGACAAATGAATACATACGTGAATAAGTAATTCTCAAGAAATAGGCCAGATAAATATTGCAATAGGAATCTGATAAAGAAAAACGAAACCAAACAAATGATTGTACGCGTGAATACGCAACTATCAAGAAACTGGAGAGATAAATCTTAAAAGTAGGAGTTTGAAAAATAAAAATAAAACCAAACATGAATACATTCGTGAATACTTAACTGTCGAGTAATAGTCCAGACGAATCTTAAAAGGAATTTTAAAAACGAAAAACAAAACCAACGTAGTCAGACGACATTATGAAACCAGTGCACGTCCTCGTCCTCCATCATAATCATGAAGGAGAGCAATTCTGAGACTTGAGACTCACGGAATGTCAGTTATGACTTTAAAATGGCAAGAACATCAAATTAACGTTTAAAAATGACCGTTCAGGATGAAACATGAGGCAGAGATACACTCTTGCTTTATCCACGGCAGCCTTAACACAGCTTTAAAAATGTACGGCTGAGATATACATATATGTAAAGGAGGGGGTCAGGAGACTAAACAGCGTCCTTAAATAACAAATAAGTACATACGCGTTTATAAAAATTTCATGCGATTTGGCCTCGAACAGACCCCTAGAGTTATACTTTTAAAATGTAAAATATACAATTATAAAATATTATTCTTTTGATTCCACACTGTCTCGAAATATGCAGTTAAATATGACATCATTTTATAAGGACTGCTGAGTACTCTCAAAACACATTAACGATTGCTACTGATATACAAAGGAAGATTATATATATATATATATATATATATATATATATATATATATATATATATATATATATATATATATATGTATGTATGTATGTATGTATGTATGTATGTATATATGTATTATATATATATGTATGTATATATATATATATATATATATATATATATATATAATGTATGTATATATCAAAATACCAAAAAACAAGCAACATCTAAACCAAACAACCTTGCTAATAAACAGCAACACGTGATAATAAGAGAATCATTGTTTTAGAAGAAAAAATTAATATTACATTAATAAACATAAACATGATATGCAACTAAGGAACTTGAAATTCGAGGAGAAAGGACAAAACCCAAGAGACAACTGATGATTAAAATAGTGAGGGGTCTGTCCTGATTTCTTCTCTCATAACAGAAGAAGAAGAAGAAGAAGAAGAAGAAGAAGAAGAAGAAGAAGAAGAAGAAGAAGAAGTAAGAAAACTTGGCACATGCTATAAAGAATGACTCCCACACATTTTCTTTCTTCCCTACGGTCGCTCGCGACTGTCAAAACAGCTTTTAAAGAGAAGGCGTATGTATTCACCAACGTAACTGCTCTCTCTCTCTCTCTAAGTTTTATGCGTGAATGCCTTTGTATGTCTGTTTATATCTCGTCAAGAGAAACGTACCAGGTTGAATATATTCATACTTACATACATACGAGAAGGCATATAACATAAATACATACATACTTGGCAAGATATTTTCAGGGCTAAGGGATACGTCTACAAACAGGTGTTTATCGCGCCAGAAGAAGGCATAAAAAGAGTAAAAAAGAAAACTAGACAAAAAAACATTATTTTGCCATTTTCACTTATTCACTCTTTCGTACCGTCTGAATAACATCAAAGCATGAAAATATTTCTTCGCGCTCTTTCATTCCCCAACTCCCGCTTAGTCGCTCCCTCTTGCTGTGTGACATCTTTGTGACCACCGTCAGACTTTGCCACTGGATGGGACGTCAGTCAATCTCTCAATCACCGTCACTCCTTCATCTCAGGATACATCATCGTGGGGGCTGGATGCTGAAGCTCGCATCAAGGGCGTCTGAATATCGCGACCATCACAAAAGCAAAGCTAAATGCAACACCCAGGCCCATTATCCGGCCCAAGACAACAAGAAAAATGAGAAGCTCAAAGACTCATTTGGTCCAAGGCAACAAGAAAAATGAGACGCTCAAAGACTCAAGGTGATGGTAAAGAATAATTCTTCGGAATTCATTGAGTCATGTGACATTTAATTCGTTTGATCTTCTTCCTTGATTCGATTTTCCTTTAGTGTTCCAGATGCCGTTCACATATTCCACTAGTATCTACAGCATTTAGTCCTGGGAACATCTACAGATGACTATAATGGTTAAATCTCTCCAGATTTACCTAATGCTAAGGAATTCAGTTCATCAGCAAGTCTTCTAGTACATACTCGCAGTTTTAAAGTTGCTCTATAATAAGACTTCATTTATGCTTTTCACACCTTACTCATTCTCGGCCAGTTCACCAAAAATTCAGGGCATTTCATGAAAATCTGCTTATCTGGGCTCCTTCCAAATTTTTGCCAATTTTCGCCGTATTCTTTTACAGAATTCCAGATCATTTATTTATGCTATTTCGACCTCATTCAGTCCTGAAATGATTCCTGGAACGTGAAAAAAAAGGCGCAGAACACTCTTTCCTTTTCGTTTTTCATTTTCCCAAAAATAGCTGGAGTGAATATTCTCTAATCCTATTATCATTCTGCATGGAATGAATAGCAATCACTATTGATTTTGCAGTTAACTGGGCCAAGAAAATTTTTCACCATGATTTTAACAATCTATCAATTTTCGACGCTTCTAATTTCGAAAGAACTTTTCTACATTGTTTTCCGAACACCTATATAAAATCAAATGAAATGACGAGAGACGAAAATTTATCAATACCTCTCCATTTAGCTTTACCCTCAAAATTGACCAGCGAATTGAAATGATTTTCTTTGAGATAATCATCATTGCATTGAGGTGACCAGTGAAGAGAGATAATTGTTTCGGATCCAGTCGATAGAGATAATTCTGTCGCTGGTATTTTGGGGGAAAAGGTGTTCCATTAACTTTCTCAAGCAAAATGGAAAAATGAAAGGTAAGATTTGCATTTCAAATAGGGGATTTTGAAGGGCTTAATCAGTGGGCGGAACAAGAGGTTTAATGAGTTGCATAAGCGTATCACGTCCAAAATATTACCATCCACCTGGGAGGATATTAGATCTCCCTCCCCACCCCCCCAAAAAAAAGCCAGTTTGAGGTATTTTAAATAACGATTGCCTGCGCTAGCATTCTACCAGAGAGATCAAAGATAATGAACACTTTACAGGAAAACAACTCTAAAATCCTTGGTTTAACATATGCGCATTAATCCAAAGAAGATTTTAAATCACCGGTATTTAATGAGCATCATTAGGGAGAATATTCAACGTGAGTAAAACAAATATTGAATTTCTCACATTACTAAGCACCCTAGTGGAAATGCCATTTTATTTTAAAGGAAAACCAAGGCATTTATTTATCAGATACTACACGCAGAAAGAGCCCCTAGTAGCTTATCAAAATGCAAGCACTCTCCTTGAAGGATGCTGCATCCTGAGATTCATGATGAGGGCCAAGAAAACGCCAGATTACAAGCTTTCTCTCTGAAGAACATTATATACCCAAATTCGTAATGAGGGCCTGACAGATCAATCAAATTAATATTCCCCATGAAGAATGTCGCATTTCCTAATTCATTACGAGAAACTACAGGGATATCAAATTAATGTTCTCTTGGAAGAATGTTACATCCCTAACGCAGTGGGATCCTGGAAGGATATCAAATGCCAAATGACTGGTGACTGATGAGCAATTGAGTCTCGGTACAGTTTCCAAATATTTAATGACCAAAAATGAGATCATCAAATTGCAGAGTTGTTTGTGTGATGATTGGCGTCATACAGATGACTGACACTCGAGTCTCCTCGTCAATTTACAGCAGCTTTTTCTTCTTTACCCGCTTTTCTCATTAAAATATGATATAATTTTCTACACATCACCTTCCTTAAACCAGGAGTTATCTCCTAACTCACAAACATAAAAAAAATGAACACTATAACCAAGTCCAGCAGAACTTTTTGAATACATTATGAACGAACTTACTGGAACTTCACGAACGTGTCCACTGGAACCTTACGAAAGCGATTACTGAACCTTTAAGGGCCAATAACATAGTAAGTCCTCACGTAAATATAAAAGGAGGTGGTACCAAGACTTTCAACTTTTGTTCCAAAGTCATCTTCAGGGTATTAAACAGTGTTAAGAACACAACACGCACAAGAAAGCAATATGGGGTCACAGATAACAATAAAACATGACAACAAGCTATTTAATTGAGTATGCAAACAACATTCTTCAAAACAAAAACATACTTAGTGGAAATATGCAATTACTACAAATACCAGTGCAAAACTATTTGTTTGTAAAAGAATCTAACAGCTTGCTTTACTCTTGAATTCTTAAGAATAAAGCTTTTCAACAATTGTCCATCTTGAAAAGACCATCAATTGGCATTTTTATGAACAGTGAACTGACATCAAAACTAGACTTAAGGGTCAAATGGAACTTTATGAACGAATTTACTCCCCTCTGTAAATACATAACAAGAAATTCGTGAGACGAATAATTGCTGTTTCATTCTCGTTTTTCTCTCTTCTCATTTCTTTCATAAAAAATAGGAAAACGAAAAAGGGGTTGGAGTAATCTGTATCGTCTTTACCTATCAATTTGCGCAAAAACATGAGCACAGACTCACTTCCTTACACACTATCAGTAAAAGAATGAATTGCAGGGCGTAGAACAAACAAAAAATCGGGTTCTTTTTCCAACTTTTTTAACTTTCTATATGATTTTAAATGTAACATCATGCCATTCGAAAAACGTCAGCGCTAAATTCTGACTTTTTCCATGTGAGTAGGGGATCATTTTTTTAAAACATAGTTACGAGACTTGGATTTTATCCAGATATTTTTTCGACTTGAATTTTTTCCATACTAATTATGAAGATCCCGGTGCGACTGAGTCCTCTCCCCTACTCAATACTATCTTATTTTTCCCCGAATACCTTATTTGGAAAGGGCTGAGGAAACGGTGGAGACGAGTGAAGTAAAAAAGGAAGACGCATGAATATCCGCTGGAAACGATTTCATTATGTTTTGAAAGGGGAAGGGAACTGGGGGGAACGAAAGGGGGTGGGGATGGGGAGGGTGTGGGATTAATAGAAGCTGGGAAGATGAGGGGAAAGTTGGGGGGGGGGAGGGGGAAGGAAGTCTTGGGGGGATCCATGAAAAATGAAAGAAAAAGCAAGCCTTCGAAAGGCTGGTCTAGCTGATCGAGCTCAGGCATCTTCGGCATCAAGAATACCCCGACTGAGAAGAAGAAGAAGAAGAAAACTTGGAATCGGAAAAATAGGAAGAGGAAGAAGCGGGATAAGACCAGTAAAATTAGAGGAGGAAGAAGAAGGAAATATAATAGACGAATGAATGATTATATAAGGAACACAAAAGCTGATTGAACATCGTAGGTAATGAAATAGGATGAGTGTACAGGATATCCCGTTTCCTACTTGTTTAGCTCTACCTTAATAAATATCCGCTATATAAGATCGAGACAAGTGTGCTGATCACAGGGGTATTATACGCAGTTCCGAAGCTCAAGAATGAACATGGTACCTTTACTGTGCTTACTTATATAGGGCCTATGAAGAAGAGAAGCTGATTTTATCAATATATACATACAGTATACACACAC
>NC_089760.1:30262500-30322500 GCF_040412425.1 Macrobrachium rosenbergii
AACGAAGCTGTCATGGGGTTATTTCAATAAGCAGGGGTCTTTTGAAATCCGACGGAAGGATAGGCCTAAAGTTACATGATTACGAATATCATGTAGGCAGCCCTCTTTCCAGGTACGTGAAGCCTTTTCCTTTTCACGTCAAACTTTGATGTCTTCTGTTATGGTGCATCTACTCATCTCTCTCTCTTTCATTCCGCTGGAATGAATACGCTGAGTAGTTTCCGCATACGCGAGCACACATGCACACACACACACATATGTAAATATATACGATATATATGTATATATATACATACATATATGTGTGTGTATATATGTATGTATGTATAGATATATTTATATATATATATATATATATATATATATATATATATATATATATATGTATGTATAATGTTTATATATATATACAGTATATATATATATATATATATATATATATATATATATATATATATATATATATATATATATATATATTTATACAGAAACCACCAGTTACTCTTTAAATATATATATAGACACTTCGACCAAGCCTTTGTGAAAAAGTGAAAATATCTGCTTTATGAAATTCCTTGGCAGTCATGTCCTTGGCATTCTTCATTTTCATCTTATCTCTTTCTTCGAAGGAGAAGGAGAATGAGGTATAGGAGGGGAAATTGTGGCTGAAATTACACATCGCCACAGAGAGAGAGAGAGAGAGAGAGAGAGAGAGTAGAATTGAAATTTAACAGATAAACAGAGAGAGAGAGAGAGAGAATTGAAATTTAACAGATAAACAGAGAGAGAGAGAGAGAGAGAGAGAGTACAATTAAAATTTAACAGCTAAACAGAGAGAGAGAGAGAGAGAGAGAGAGAGAGAGAGAGAGAGAGAGAGAGAGAGAGAGAGAGAGAGAGAGAGAGAGAGAGAAAAGTTATGAATTTTCAATTTTTCGTCTACTATTTTTAATGATGCGGTTACTTGTTTTTAAATTCCAATTAATTTGTATGTTTTACGCAATTTGCGTCATACGACCTTTCCCTTCGTAATACCTTGAATATTATAATATTTCATCTGCTTTATCAAACCATGTATCTTTCCTGTATCAAATTAAAATTTTATTTTCATTACGCTCTTCATTAAATGAATCAGTTTTTTCACAGATGTCATCTCTTTTTCTAAACTCTTTCTTTTTTTTATTTGCATCTTCGTTTTCATTCTAATGTTCTTTGCAATTATTTTCTTTCTTTTTTTATTCCTCCACTCCCTCTTCCTTCATTTCCTCCCCCACTTCCTAACTTCCTTTCTAATTTCCCTTTCATCACTTTCCCCATTATGAACAAGAACTCTTGTTTTACTTTTACACAATTCTCTTCACTTTCTTCCTTCTGTTTTTCCTCTGTTTTTACAGGTCTCAAGCAAATTTCTGGCCTTTGTATGACTGAGTGTGTGCAACAACTGTAAATATTATTATTTACTCTACCATTCCTAATTCTGCTATAAATATGGAGCTGATGGATATGGGAATGCCAGTGATAATAAACATGCTTATAAAGTCTAATAATTAAGGTGGAGTTAATTAAGACAATGGTAGCATTGATAATATCAGTAACAACAATAATAAAAATGGTAGGTTAAATAACCAGAGTACTTAAAATACAAAAACATTAAAAGTGATACAATAAATATGGGGAAAACGGTTTTCAAAAATCCTCTAACCGGAATTATATTTCGTATGTTCTAATAACTTGAGTTATAAGCGTGGCGAAAGCTACTGAATAATTTTTCTAAAATGAAAATAACTCTCTGGATTTTCTTGTACATAACATTTTATATTTTCTTTTTCTTTAATTTTCTGAAACTGAGACATTCATTCATCAAAAATGACGAAGAGAAATTACAGAAAAATCATTTTTACCCTTTTTAAAAATTTTTATAACAGATTTCCTTGAACTTTCGCCAACTTAAAAACAACCTTCTGAAATAAGAGAAACTTAGACCATTAATCAAACACTTTCCCTTTTTGCTTTTGTGAAATTCTGATTTGCCTTTTCACTAAAAATACAGAGTTCTTCTCCAGACGAATAGAGCAACAATCACAACTTCTCGCGTTTTTTTCTTTTTATGCGGCTTTTTATTTTCTTTTTTGCTTTAATTTTCTTAATGGGATTTTCGACTCCGTTAACAGTCACTGATCTTGTAAACGAACGTAGGCAGAAGGCGGTCGCCAGTTGCAGAAAGTTATGAAGAAAGAAAGTCTGTAATTGGAGGGAAAAGTAACTTCTGTGCGGAGAGGAGAAAGGTGAAATGAGAGAAAGGGAAATGGGAGAAAAATACCGAAGTGTATAAGAGAAAGAAAAGGCAATATGAGAGAACCGTAATAAGAAAAAATATACATAGGAAAAAACGAAGGAAAAAAATGTGAATTGTAAAAACCTACAGGAAGAAAGTAAGAAAATAGAAAACAAAGAAATGAAACAGAGGGGGAAGAGGAAGTATAAATAGGAATAAGTGAATCAGCAAATAGAAAATATGAAGAAAGAAAACTCCTTATATGAAAAGAGAGATCAAGAAAAGAAGAACGAATAATGCGAAAATCGATAAAAAAAGAGAAGATAGAAAAATACAAAAATAATGTAATTTGAAGAAAACCCGTTTAATTTGTTTTTCTGAGATGGAAAGGCAAAATGGGAAATAAAAAAAGATGAAAACATAAATAGAAAATTAAAAGAAGAGGGAATGAAACTCAAAGAATTAAAATGCGAAAGAAAATATAAAAGAAAGGAAAGAACGAAAAAGTTTAAGTGGAAAAATGAGAGAGAGAGAGAGAGAGAGAGAGAGAGAGAGAGAGAGAGAGATGATCAAGCAGAGGCACCTCGTATACAAAAAAAAAAACAGTAAGGAGCGAATGACTAAAATAGGAAAAGAAAAGAAAACTAACACTAAATAAAAAAAAAGACAACAAAAACAGAAAGAAAACAGGCAAAAAAGTACATAAAAAAAAAAACAGATAATGAGGCCGAGCCATTCCAGGTACGCGGGGAAATCAAGAGAAAATCAGGAAAAAATAGACAAAATCAGGAAAATGGAAAAGCATGGTTGTCGCCCGCAACCTGGCGAGGCACGATCTCTGAAAAGGTTTTTAGTAAGAGCGGGATGAGAAAGCGGCTTTGCGTCACAGCTGCACCAGGATGGAAGAAGAAGAAAAAGAAGAAGAAGAAGAAGAAGAAGAAGAAGAAGAAGAGGAGGAGGAGGAGGAGGAGGAGGAGGAGGAGGCGGAGGAGGAAGAAGGAGGAGAAAAAGAAGAAGAAGAAGAAGAAGGAGGAGGAGGAGGAGGAGGAGGAGGAGGAGGAGGAGGAGAAACAAGGAATCAGGAAGATGGGAGGAAATAAGAGGAAGGGAAGAAGAAAGCTTTGAAAGCTGCAACAGAGCAGAAGAAGAAGGAGCATTAAAACAGGAGGAGAAGAAAGAAGGAATAAGGATGATGGGAGGAAATAAGTGAAAAGGCAGAAGAAAGTCATGAAAGCTGCAGCAGAACAGGAGAAGCATAAGAGAAGGAGGACAAGGACTGGAAAAGGAAGATCAGAAGAAAGAAAAAAAAATGTACAAGTTATGGAAGCTGTATAGGATGGAAGACAAAAAAAAGAACAATCGAAGGACAAAAGAAGATGAAAGAGTTTTGCTTGAAATATGGCGGCCGATAAAAGATTTCTGCTCTTACTGGCGAAGAAAGATTTATGCGAAGGAACCTAAAATTGAAAAAAATAAAAAAAATACTGTGTCTGGACTTAACGATGCAGATTTATTGTTCGGTTCTATGAAACTCTAAGTGAAAAGAATAAAAATTCTTTGAGATATCCATGCACACAAACTTAATATATATATATATATATATATATATATATATATATATATATATATATATATATATATATATATATATATATATATATATATATATATACATATACACATATATATATTACATAAAATGTCAATATACTGTATATATACATTTATATAAGTGTGTGTCTGTGTCTGTGTGCGTGTGGGCGCGTGTGTTTATACCGCACAGTCCTTCAATCCATTGTGAAAACTTCTTGTTTTGAATTTAAAGGAGACGTTCATTATCAGTGATGGCTAATTAAGCTGATTACCTTTCGTCATGGACAAAGAAGGTTTTGAGTTCTTCAGAGAGAGAGAGAGAGAGAGAGAGAGAGAGAGAGAGAGAGAGAGAGAGAGAGAGAGAGAAAGATAAGGAAAAAAGAGACTAAGCTGATTAAAAGTAAGAAGCTCTGATTTAGTCATAAGAATTCTTGTTTTTATTCCGAAAATAAGATGTTTTCAGAAGGGAGGCGTAATATGTAGGATGGAAAGAGAAAATGGAAGATTTGGTGGAACGTAAGATTGCGAAAACAGTAGGACATAGAAATACAACATAATAAAATGCTGATATATTCAGTAAGGACCAAAATAAGAAATCCGAAGTCTTAAACTGATTTCACACCTTAAATAATGACGGATCAATGTAGGTAGCTGAAGGAAAGTAATTCCACATTCTGAGAGCAAATGATATTTTTACCCCAGGATTTGTCATTTGCTTTTTCAATGTGTAAAGAATATTAAAAAGGGCAAATGGATTGTACATAAAAAATAAACATTTTACGAGTATTTGATTAATTGTTGAACAAGTGTCAGTGGACTGATATTCACTGCTGCTAACTGTACACAAAAGCTCATAAAACAGATAATCTCTTGGGAGTGATGTCCAAAGTAATACTCATAAAATACGCTGAGGGCAGTGACGTTATAACGGAGTTAAAGTGAATTTAATCTGAATATATAGGAAGTAAAACAGTTTAACAGGAAAACATGCGTATTTAGTTCAGCCAAAAGCAGAATTAGTTCTTGAACATATTACAGCGTAACGCACTGGTGGGAAGGGAAAACTAGTCACTTACCCATCTTAGCTCTGACCTTATGTTTCCTATGTATTTACATAGACAATAAAAAAATCATGTATGCAAGTAAACTGAAGCCATTTTCAGCAGTTCTCATCATGCATGCACTATACGGACACACCATGTATACATAACGGGTGAAGAGTACATATTCAAAGTCAAACTCTGCAATTATACAATTCTTGGTATTTGAAAACTGGATATTGTTTCCTTAAGGCCTTACAATCTTCCTTGTTATCGCAATTTATCTTATCTAGTTCTTCCGTCTTCTGAAGAGAAACACGCACTTCTCCACCTCCACCCTCTATCTCTTTCTCTCTCTCTCTCTCTCTCTCTTTTCCTGAGTGACGTTCAACCGAGAGAAAAATTCCGTTTTATTATTAGATTATCAATTCCTTTGTCTTGGAGGATGTAAAAAAAAGGAGCGCCTAGTTTTTTTCTACGCCTAGGAAATGCAATTAGAAAAACCTCCTTTTTCTTTCCTGATTACCCAACGGTGTTGGAATTAATTCACCCATCCTACCAACCAACCGGCGCTAGAATTCGTTCTTTTTTGTCATCCAACCAGCGTTAGACAACCACGAGTGGGTTGAAATTCACTAAATTTGACAGTCATCCAGAATTAATATTCACCTATTTACTTGTCTGATCATCAAACCAGTGCTTGAATTAAAACGTTTAATCATCCAGCCGTCATTTGAATTTATAAGTTTGATCATCCAACTGTCGTTTTAATTCATCATCCACCAGTCGTTTGAGTTCAAAATTTTGATCATCAAACCGTAGTTTGAATTCATACATCTGATCATCCAACCACTGAATCTATGATTCAGATCATCCTACATACGTTAGAATTCTCCACCAAATAACACTTCCATTGCTATAATTCATCCATCTGATAACCCAACCAGATTTGGAATTCATCCATCTGATCATTTAACCAGTGTTAGAATTCATCTGTCTGAACTCTTCTGAAGCAGCAGCAAGAAGTAGAATTCATCCTTCTTATTTTTTAAACATGGTTTCAGAATACATATCTGATCATCCAGCCAACATTAAAATATATCGAACGGATCGTTCAATACCTATCAGAGTTCATCCGTTCGATCATCCAAACAGCATTTGCATGATCACCTAACTGCTTTTGAAACTCTTGTAACTGATGATGCAATCCCTATGAGGATTCACATGCCTGTCCAACCAGCATTTGAATTCATGTATCTGCTCATCCAACAGGCGTTTGAATTCATCCGTGGGAACATCCAACCAGGTTCGAATTCGGTCATCTGAACTCAGACACGTCGTTGTCGGGTTTGTTGTGGTGGGATTGTTCACTGCGCCAAAGTTTGCTGGAAGGTGCTGATTGGTTGGTGGCGTTCAGGTGGGAATAAACTCGAATAGGAGAGAAGTCCGCTGGAAACTTCACAGAGAGAGAGAGAGACAGAGAGAATTTTTTAAATAAATAGTAAACACTGACAGAGGAATCTGAAAGAAATTAATAGAAGAAAATCTGTACTAATAAGTATGTGAAAAGTAATATTGAAATTTAAACGAAATATTGAAAGAATGATACAGCAAAACAATAATGATTTCTCTTGAATTTGAAGAGTTCTCAACTTATTTTAAAAGTGAAAGGCAAGCAGGCGAAAAAGATAACAATGATGATGAACAGTGGGTGGATAAGAGGAAACTAGTTTCAATTCATAACAACTTTGGATATACTTTGGATATACATATATATATATGTATATATATACATATATATATATATATATATATATATATATATATATGTGTGTGTGTGTGTGTGTGTGTGTATGTACATATATATATATATATATATATATATATATATATATATATATATATATGCATTTACAATGGCGTATTTGTAAATTAAAATTCTAGAGTCCTGATAGCGCTCTGATATTTTCGGGCAAAAGAGACGTCTTCAGAAAGTTATGATAATTTGAAAATCTATGAAAAATCATTTTTGTTTTGCAGAGCAGTTGGAAAAGATTAAGTATTTGGTATTTTCAGAAGATATCACATTCCTCATTTTCCAATAACAATGCCAATATTTTTTTTTAATAAATTATTGCGGTCTCTTGGCATGAGTTAAGATTATTGACAATAACAACAAGCTACACATATTTATAGTTTTCATTCTACCACAACATTATATATTGCCAATTCTTTATAGGTCTCAAACTTTCTTCTATTTTCGTGCACGCAATATGCCCACAACAGCTCCCAGTTATCTTCAGGGTATGGCTCTTTTCAGAGAATATTCATAGGTACTTCCAAACGAGGTTGTTCAATTTAGAGTATATTTCCTCTATAAAGAAACAAAATGTCTCAAATAAACATCAGGTGCTATTTTCACGATGGCCGGAAGGGGAGGAGAGAGAATGAAGTGGATATTACCAGAGGGAAACTTGTGAAAGTGTCATAGAAGGTAATATCAACCCATTTTCTTTAACAGCAGCAAAAACTATTTTTCTGAGAGAAAACTTTTATACAAGGCAATATCAACCCGTTTTCTTTAACAGCGTCAGAGTTCATTATGTGGAAAGGACTTTTATAGTAAGTAATTTGAATCTGATTTCTTCACCTGTCCAGAAAGTTTTTTTATTTAATTTAATTTAAGAGAACATCTACAGTAAATATCTGTGTCATGCTATTTAGCAACACGACATTCAAACCTGAAATATGCATTTATTTATTCATTTTCATCCGAATTTTTATTACTCCTCTTTCCTTCATTCGGAATGTCGTTTTCCCCAGAAGCAGTCATTCTGGTTTGTGGGTGACGCTTCAATATGTTAAAGGACTTCTGGGCTAGTCTGATATAAATGCTGAATGATGAAATTATTGTAATTATCATTATATGCTAAGTAACAAAATGAAACGACATACAAAACGATTAAAAAAAAACAACAGAAACATTAAAATATCTCAAATATGTACGCATGTTCCCTTAACGCAAGGGACTCTGGGATAAAGCACCTTCACGAAAAGAAAACGGAAAATTAAGTTTTAAAGTATTTCAGAGACAACAACATAAATTTCATAATATGACTTGGGGGTATTGTGCCTTATAGTGAACTAAGCGGTGAATTATGTGGTTGGTAGTAAGCCGACTGTGGTAGGTTGAACCGTGATGTGCGTGTGAGTGTCTTGTGTACGGGTTTGTCCATGTACATTAAAAAGATATAGGTACAGATGCCTTTTCCTTGGAATTCTAAATAATAAATACACATTGAGAATCCAGTGACAAAACGGAAAAATACAAGACATTCTCTGTTCAGTTAAAAAAAATAAAGTCCTTTGTCCAAGTCCCGTTACCGTTATATAACCGTTACTGAGGCGAACAGAGGACTTACATCTGAATATTGCATCCCGACATTCGCCTTATCTCGACTGACGTTTTATCCTAGAAATTGGCTTCATTTCTGATCGCCGGGTGACGTCATTGAGGACCTTTCCAAGATGACCAGGGATTCTTTCGGGGCGGTTGGAGAGAGAGAGAGAGAGAGAGAGAGAGAGAGAGAGAGAGAGAGAGAGAGAGAGGAGGGACGCCGGCTAGCCACCTAGGAGAGAGAGAGAGAGAGAGAGAGAGAGAGCCATACTTAGGAGAGAGAGAGAGAGGGGGGGGGAGAGAGGCTGGAGAGAGAGAGAGAGAGAGAGAGAGAGAAGCACCCATAGGGAGAGAGAGAGAGAGAGAGAGAGAGAGAGAGAGAGAGAGAGAGAGAGAGATTGGCTACCATATGAGAGAGAGAGAGAGAGAGAGAGAGAGAGAGAGAGAGAGAGAGAGAGAGAGATTGGCTACCTCTCCATCAGAGGACCAATAGAAAAAGTCTCCTTTTAGTCACCATCCATAACTTGGTCCTCATTATCTTCGGTCTTTTAAAGAGGTTCTGCTGAGAGTTTGTCTGTCTGTCTGTCAGCATGGCTTCCTGTTTGTCTCTTCCTTTCTGTCTCTGTGCTATTAATTTTCTCTCCTTTCCTCATTTCCATTGAGTTCTGTCTGTTCGTCTTTATTTTCAACATTTTAGTGTTTCAGATTTTCTTGCATATGGCTTTTCTAAAGTTTTTCATTTTCATTTTTTCTGATATTCTCTTTTGCTTTGTAGAGTGTGCTTTGCAAAATAATAATAATAATAATAATAATCCCAAAGACATTTTGGCAACACCATTCTCTTCATTGTTGACATGTTCTACTGTCTACTAGTTTAACCTACTTGATCTTTGATCCTTGCTATCATTCTTTTTTATTTGTATGCCTTTACAAGCAATCTCCATTTCTCTTCTCCAAGCTAGTGTTCCCCGATATCAACCAATCCGTCCTGTCTCATTTTTCTGTCACGCGCCCGTCTGTCCCACTGTCCGTTCATTTTCCTCTGTCTTTGTCGTCATACGGATGGTGTGGAAGAGATCCTTCCGATCTTGGCCTTTTAAAAGCTCATCCTAATTGCGACAGCTAAAAGGATTCCAAACACCCCGATGGATGTTCCCTGGAACAAGAGCCGGTCTCCTTCGCCCTGCCCCTCTCCAACCAACCAGGACCACCCCACCCCAGTGCCCCATCCCTCTTCAGTATCTTCGGTGCTAAAGATAACCGTCTAAACTACTTTTAATAGATTCAGTTTAAACACTATTCGAGAGCATGATGTTCGATTTTCTCTTCAAGACTCCATTATAAATATTGACACTGGAAAATGTCTTTATTCGCCATTCCTACTGGTCCACCCAAAACGCCAAAACTCACTTCACACTGATTATGATTTATAATAGTCTGCCCACACCTAATAATTGAAAAACTTTATCTTTACGTATCTACTGATTCAATCTTGATAATTAATAACAATCGTAGAATATTATTTCACCTTTTACTATTAAAAAAAAAATCATACATCTTATTCCAGTAAATTTAGAAATGTCCAGTAACAGTGTTTTCCAACTCTTAAAAATTCATGTATTTCAACAGACGGAAATGGTGCTTGAAATATAAAAAAAAAAGAAAATATAAATCAATAAATAACCAAATACAAAACTGAAAAGTTACATTCAAACTCTACTGATCCAGAAATGCTGAAAAGGCACACATCACTCCTGCTAATTCATAAACGTCGCCCCGAGCGAAGCAATTAATACCGAGGACAGACAGAACAAAAGCCAATGAAAAGTTGCACTCCAAACTCCTAATGTTCCATAAATGTCGAAAAATTGCACTTCCCTCCTCTTGCTGATCCATAAACGTTGGAGGGAAAGGACCAATTAATACCGAGGGAAGAAAGAACGAGAAACCGATGAAAAGTTGCGCTTCACACTTCATATCCTCTGTCGACAAGAAGTAACCTGCTGCAGAAGTCACCGCAAGTTGCGGGAGAAGAAGAAAAAGAAGACATTAACGTCTGCTAAAAGAATGCATTAGCTCGACTCACATTATTGCGGATGAGCAAGATTTATTTTCGCTTTCTTTCTCCACCATTTTCTTTATGGATAAATACATACATACATACAAACATACTATATATATATATATATATATATATATATATATATATATATATATATATATATATATATATATATATATATATATATATATATATATATATATATATATATATATATATATATATATATATATATATATATATATATATATATATATATATGTATATACTCCATGTTTTAATCATAGCCCAGTGTAACAAACCTCGATACACGAGGTATTGACCCGGAAGAAATGTTTTACTACTTACTGATGGTTATTTCTTCTGATGGTTATTTCTTCTACGGATGGCAGCAATGGATAGCTGCACATAAGGAGATAGGAAAAAGAGAAATGCAAGGGAAAATTATTCCATTATCTTAAAATTTTCACACACACACACACACACACACACACATATATATATATATATATATATATATATATATATATATATATATATATATATATATATATATATATATATATTATATATGTGTGTGTGTAAAAAGCTCAGTGGCATATAATATAGTTATTTATGAAAGTGTGAGTGCAAGTCCATGAATACATTAACATGTCCTCTAACCCTACCGCAACTTCAAAAGCGCTCAGTCAAGTCTATAACGGAGGTCGAATATTGCGTCGCGGAAGCCATCTCTCTCTCTCTCTCTCTCTCTCTCTCTCTCTCTCTCTCTCCTCCTCCTCCTCCTCCTCCTCCCCCTCCTCCTCTTCCTCCCGTTAATCTCGTTCCTCTAACGATGGCGAAAAAAGTTTCAGTAACAAGTCGGAGGAGGAATGATCCTCCTATATGGCTTCGCTATCAGAAAATCCTCTCGTGAAGAAAAAAAAAAGATAATTCTCTTCTCTGATACTGATAGCCATAACAATGATGGCGGTGGTTTATGCTGAGTAAGAACACACAGATACACAGTAGTAGTTGCAGTAGTGTGCAACGCATGAAAAAAAAAAAAGGTGACATTTTCTTTTATCTGAGGGCGATAGTCATAACTCGGGGCTAGATGCCTCCGACTAGAAAAAATAAATGCTCAGTAACTTGCAACAGACATTAGGGGTAGAGTGTGAGTGGCAATGGTTCACAAGAAGTCAATAGGTGAGTCAATGTGAGTGAATAAGCAATAACAATGTTGGACAAGTAAAAAACTAGTTTAGGAACTGTAACAACTGGCAATTTACGACTGTAAACATTTTCCAGAAACAGCCTCAAATTCAAATTAAATGCAATTAATGCCTTAATCTACAGGGCTTATAATTTATGCTCCAATTTCACTTTGTTTCATGAAGAGATGGAATTCTTGGTAAAAGGTTTTCGTAAATAGTGGTTATCCAACCAATTTGGTCTTTAAACATATTAGGCTGTTTCTGGAAAATGTTTACAGCCCTAAAGTGCCAGCTGTTGCAGTTCCTAAACTAGTTTTTTATTGCAAATTGCCTTACATTGGTGAATCAATTAAGCAACTTGAGTGTTGGACAAGTTGATGGCGTGGGTAAAATACGACAATAAACGATAGCATTTGCTAACATATGCGATAACTGACCTATAAAATGCTCTGAAAGATTAAGTTTTATTTGGCTTCAAGGTATCTACAATCACTGGCAAGGGGTCGACCTGCATAAAACACGTTGATTAAAGTGAATTCTGAATACTTCTTCAGAGAAGTCTTGTTGAACAGTCTTAACATATCCGGTCTGAAGTTTAAAAATAATTTCCAACTTGGTACCAACTAGTTCACTTTCAGGTTCATCATTCAAGAAATATTTGCTGACTTCAAATGCCGACCTTAATGGCGTATAAACTACTCCCATTTACCCAGGAGAAGTAAGAACAGTGGGACCAATCTACAGGAGTCCGAAGAGAGAAGAAAATTCCACAGCCGAATTCTACGAGTTCTTACTTCGTCTCGGAAACGTCCAGAGTTTGACAACTTAATTAATTAGGGAAATTTCCTAAGAGTGTGATAATGAGGCCTCCCAGTTATATGAGTTGAATTCAAAATATTAATGAATGGGCTAATTAAACAAGCGTTGACATTTCTATAATTAAAACGAAAAATGTACAATTCGATGAAATTTATCGACACAAAGAAAGTGAGGAAGAGAGCGAGGAAGTGCGAGATTATGAAGGTAGGGTTAAAATGAATGGCTTTCCCCTCACCCGCCCCCTTCCCCAATCCCCCTAACTCTCTCTCTCTCTCTCTCTCTCTCTCTCTCTCTCTCTCTCTCTCTCTCTCTCTCTTGACTCAGGCGACAAATTTATACTGCCATATTTCTCCCAGCCTCTAGAAAGCGAAGAAAATAAGCTGGGACGGGAGAGGAGAGGTGCTTGTATAAATGGGGAGACGTGTGTGGGCGTAGATGGGTGGAGGTGATTGCTCTGAAAGTTGTGCGTGTTTGCGTTGTCGCTGAATAAGAGCAGCTTTTCCGCGTTGGTGTCGCTCTGCTATTTGAAAGAAGGAGGTTATAGCTCCGTTATTCGGGAAAAAAAGTGCACAATTCTTTCAGTTACCTGAAAGCTAGTTTGTACGTTATTTACAAACCATACCGATCATTTGTTCCAAAAAGCAAACACAAAATCAATAGCGGGTGAATGACATTTGCCATTAGGTTTCCAAGCACACATACTTGTTCTTCCTAAAAAACGGACAAAGGCTTACATTCTGCCTGAAGAATGGACTAGTAATTTGTTCCAAAATAATGGACAGACACAAAGTGTCTGTCCATTATTTTGGAACAAATTACCGGTCCTTTTATCTGACAGAATGTAAATCTTTGTCCGTTATTAGGAAGAATATACATGCATGCTTGGAAGCGAGATGGAAAATGTCATTCACCCATAACTGATTTTGTGCTTGTCAACTGTTTGGAACAAATTATCCCCTAGTTTTCGAGAATTGTAACGCAAACCATTCTTCGTTAACTGGAAGTAGGCTTTCACAATTTCGTTTTTCCTTTGGAAGTAAATGGTGTAGTGCTGAAGAAAATTAACTATTAAAATGAGAGAACTAATTTAGGTGTATTAAGTTCAATCAATTTACGTTTGTTTCAACATGTATAAACGTTGGATAACTAATTAAAAAAAACGGATCCTTAAACATTGACCAGAAAAAAAAAAAAAAAACTGACAAGAAAAATACACAGTAACAAAGATGAAGGATGAATCTTCAGATAAACTAAGAGGGCAAGCGCTGATATACATCAGTCAAGCGCATGCATCGTTTCGGCTTTTATGTTTATATACGTTATTTGGGAGTAAGGTAAGATGGACTTGTCCTCTGCAGGTGTATTTGCATGTAAGAAGGCGTTTGTCCATTATTTAGAAGTAAAATAAGGCAGGTGTCTGTTGTATACTGATAATAAGAGCTATCAGTTGTGTGAAATTAAGAGGAATAGAGATTTCTGCAAAGTTCCCTTCTACATAAATGAAAATAACTACTCGCATATCCTGCAGGGAAAGTGCAGAATATTACGTTGTGGTTAAATATTGCTATGAGTACATGTGAAAGACTTTCTACCATTCTTATTGCGCGTTAGAAAACCCTTGCTACGTTATGGCTAAAAGTAAGCCAGATACCATACTGGTATTAGCTAGTTTTACAATGATGTAACAAAATCATTTTTAAAAAGAAATATACAGGAGAGAGAGAGAGAGAGAGAGAGAGAGAGAGAGAGAGAGAGAGAGAGAGAGAGATAAAAATGTTGGTACTGTTCCCTCCGAATTGAATTTCTTTCAGAGAATACTTTGAAGTCCGAGCAAAGGAGATTTTAGGTGGATGGACAATGATTCCCAAAATGTATTTTTCAAAACATTTCTGTGACTCTCTCTTTATCTTTCTCTCTGTCACTCACACACACACAACCTCTCTCTCTCTTCTCTCTCTCTTCTCTCTCTCAGTTTATCTTCTTTAGTTTGTGGCGCAAATCGTTTCTTGCCTCGAAAGTTCGATTAATTATTAAAAATTATTTCATTTTACGATTCAGTATCAAATACATACGTATATATATATATATATATATATATATATATATATATATATATATATATATATATATATATATATATATATATGTGTGTGTGTGTGTGTGTGTGTGTGTGTGTGTATGTATGTGTGTTTGTGTAATATGCGATAATTTACAATAAATACTTCATTGTATCAAAGATTGGTAAAAGATGTGCGGTAAAGACAATAATCCCGTTGTAATGCAACCTTCCGTTATTCAGAAATGGAAGGCATTCGCCCAAAAACGTAACTCTCCTTTCCAGGGAGGCGATGGATTCCATAATGGATAAGGCGGCTTCAAAATGACCGGCTGAAACACCGCTTTGAAGATGTATTTGGAGAGAATGATATATTCATGAAAGGGCCAAGTATCTCCCGGATAGACGCAGATCATTTGGAACGCAATTCTCCAATTCCGCTTATTTGCTGTACCAAAAGGGCCCCGAATTTCCCTTTGCTAGCTCTGGACTACCCCTGGCATTCCCGCAGTAGCACCCTGGGGCTACCTATTATACCAGGGGCTGCTTTCCAGGTATGATGCTTCTGTACTGCCTCAGGACCACTACCTACATCACAGGGACTTTCCAGGGCCAAGGGCTTTCCATGAGCTACCTCTGGACTTCCATGCTTATCGGAGGCTGTCCGGGGAGAGGGCTTACCCGGGACACTCCCGTGAACGACTCGCGCATCAAACCGTTTTCAAGATGATGGACTTCCCTGGACTGCAATGGTACATCAATGGGCTTCCGCGGGAATTATAAGGACTTTAGTGGACATGCACTACGCTGCGAATGTTCGTCAAAGGGAGCATTAATCCACCCAAAATAGAAGAAATCCCGTCTGCAAAGCCACAAACGGCCTTTACTACGTGGGTGGCCTGCGGAGGGGGTTGGGTGTTAATACGGAGGGGAGAGGGGAAAGGGTTATCTCGCATGCTGCATAAAGAAGATTTTCAGTTCTAAATTTATACTGCCAAAGGTTTTGCTTTATCTGAGAGAGAGAGAGAGAGAGAGAGAGAGAGAGAGAGAGAGAGAGAGAGAGAGAGAGAGAGATTAAGTGTGAGTGTGCACACGTACATGTAGAAATAAATTCTTACATTCTTAAAACGTATATGTTTATGTACCCGAGTAAGATACATGCCCTTGACAATGTATATTAACACACCCTCACCCATATTTACCCACACTTATGTACAGTGTTGGCAATGTTACAATACCAAGAACATTTATGTATGACTGTGTTTATATCTGCATTCATAAAATTAAAGTGCACGACTCTGATAATTTCTTCCACTCTCAAAAGCATAATATTTATCAAAAATAGAAATCATACTAAAGGACCAAACCAAATCAAAAGACTAAATTAAATTAAAAAAATATGCAAAAGCTTAAAATAAAGATTTCCTTGCTGATGCTGCAAAAAAAATGAATTTATTAATGTGTGTGTGTGTGTGTGAGAGAGAGAGAGAGAGAGAGAGAGAGAGAGAGAGAGAGAGAGAGAGAGAGAGAGTGAAATTGGGTTTAAGAGGAATGTTAAAGGGGTTGAACTCAGGTGAGAAGTTAAGGAAAGTATCACTAGAGGTTCAAAATCTCTCTCGCTGCTGCAAAAATACTAAGGGAAAATAAATTGTGTTTATTTACTTGTGTTCAGAACAAAGCCTGGGTAAGAAGCAGTTTATCTGAACCTGTGACAATTGTTTTCCTTATAGGCATGCTGACACGCATACACAGAAACACTCACATACACATATATAAACATTACATATATATATATATATATATATATATATATATATATATATATATATATATATATATATATATATATATATATATATATATACACATACAATATATATATATGTATATGTATATATATATATATGTATATATATATATATCACATAAGAGAGAGAGAGAGAGAGAGAGAGAGAGAGAGAGACAAAATTGAGAGAGAAGGTTCTGCTGCTAATCCAGAGTATATATATATATATATATATATATATATATATATATATATATATATATATATATATATATATATATATCTATATATATATATATATATCTATATCTATATATATATATATATATATATATATATATATATATATATATATATATATTACATAAGAGAGAGAGAGAGAGAGAGAGAGAGAGAGAATGCTCGACAAATTGAGAGAGAAGGTTCGCTGCTAATCCAGAGTAATTGACATAGAGCAACGCCCTATTACCAAGTTGACACCGTAGCGCCTGTGCCGCTGGGTCTGAAGAGAAGCCTTACTGCGCCAAGAAAGGAACAGGATTATATCTATTGGGAGAGCTTTTATCTTTTTCTCGCAAACTTCCAGGTGGTGTTTGCTTTGGTAGACACCTAATTTTTTTCTGAGATACTGAAGTTACTGATGGAGTTCGTGTTGAGGTATATTATATATATATATATATATATATATATATATATATATATATATATATATATACATATATATACATACAGATATATGTATATATATATGTATGTATGTATGTATGTGTGTGTGTGTGCACACGTGGTCATATGTCGATACATGAAATTAAAATTTTCTGTGTATACCTTTTACATTTTATCATTAAAGTAACTGGACATGATCATCCAATATGCAAAGCTGTCTTTAGAGCAATTACCTTTAATTGGTCTTTAATTAAGTGTGAGAGGTTTGTTTTACTCTATTTACATTTTTATCATAAAAAACAGGCTTTTCGTATTTTTAAAACGGTATTTTTATTTAGTATTCCTTTTAGTTTAGTCTGGCGTGGGGCGAGTGTTATTTTCGCTCGAATGGAAACACGAGTGTTACGAGTATTTATGAGTTTTTCCGGGGTATGAATGTAAGTCGAAGCAGAGAGAGAGAGAGAGAGAGAGAGAGAGAGAGAGAGAGAGAGAGAGAGAGAGAGAGAGAGAGGGTTTATTCTGCAGTTAAGCGTAAAAACAAGGAAGAATGGATTTTTTCCTTCGCTTTCACTTTAAGATATAAAATTTTGTTCTCTGGCCGAGGCTACAGGGGAACTGGTTCTTTCATCTTTAAGAGACGCGTTCCAATAACAATTTAATTCGTTCTGTCTAGATTATCTTTAACTAAGCACAATCCCTCATTTCACGCATGTACCTTGCTTGTTTTCTTTACCGATCTTTTGCTTGAAAAATTTCCTATTCTCATACTACATTGGCTCACGGTATTTCCGGATTGTCTTAATATAATTAATATTAGTTGTTTAATCTCATTATTTATTGGTTGTTTATTACAATACTTAAAAATACTTTATTCACATTCTCTCTCCTTTGGCTCACTGGCTTCATTCTGACCCAATGCCATTCGCAGAACAACACCCCTTCCAACCCCCCTACCCCCTTCCAACCACCCCCTCCTCCCTTCCAACCACCGCCTCCCCACCTCTTCCAACTACCCCTACCCCTACACCCAACAACACCCCATATCACTCTGTTTTGCAATATGTCAGTCCAGTCATGTAGCTCTTCAATAGGCTGTGTATGTAGACTTCCTTTGTCGCGCAATATAAAATTCCCTCTTATCTGATGACCCATTTTTTCAAATGCTGTTTATGTTGTTGTTTTTTCTTCGTTGTTTTGGTTTACTGTCATGTGATGCTTTTATTTTGATCGAATTCTCTTTTGACACATTTTCACTCATCTGTTCGTTTGTACAGTGTCGATAATAATGTGGCTTTATTTGATAATTAAAACAAAAATAATATTAACGATGTTAAAATAAGGCTTCTTCACTTTTGCTATCTAGAGGTCATAGTCATGACTGCCTTTCTTCATTCTTTTGTTTTTTAATCGTGAATTTCATTTTGTTCAATCTATACTTTTCTAATTGATTACATTTGAAGTTTTGACACATTTTCACTCATCTACTCCTTATTTACTCTTCTAATAAGCGCTAAAATATTCTTTTCTTTTGCAGACTTTCTCTCTCACCTCCACCCTCTTTCGTCACCTATATTTATCCCACTTTCAAAACATCTCGTATTCTCTCCTTCCTTTGTTTATACTCCGCCTCCCTCTGTGAGCATACTAGTATACTCGCTTCCCCTTAATCTTAATCTGCCCTATGCTTACATAAGTCGTTTTGTACTTTTCCTTACCCTTATCTCGTCTTTTAATCCACTGTGCTCTCTCTCTCTCTCTCTCTCTCTCTCTCTCTCTCTCTCTCTCTCTCTCTGTGCTAATCTTCTTTTAGATCATGTCAGTCGTTTGTTAGTTTTCTTATTATTTTCTCTCCCACTCCTTACTCGCACGATCGTTCTTCCTTTTTCTTCGCTTTTTCCTTGTTCCGTATTTTCTCTTCAGTTTGTTGTCCTTTGTAAAATAATTCTTATACCTTAGTAATATACTCGTCAATCTTTTCTTTCTGTTTTCTCTATCTTTTACTCTTTCATCATCCGTTTTTTCTTTCTTTACTTCTTTTATTTATTGCATTTCTCTTCGGCTCATTATGGCCCCATGCTTTATTCCCCTGTTTTGCTCTCTTTCATTATTTCTTTTCTTTACAACCACGATGCTTTATTCCCTCATATGTCCTTTTTATTTACTTATTTCCTTTCCGACATTTTGCTCTCCGTTCCAACTTTCCCGCACATGAAACATTCCACCGCTTGTCCTCCTTTTCTCCCACTCCTTCCTCCATTCCATTTTCCTGCAGTTCCTCAAGTCACCCTTGGAAAGGCGTTCAAGGGGTGGGACATCGATAAGATCGCCCCGTCGTAAAAACTCCTCCTTACCGCACGGGGGCCGGAAATATTTTTAGATACATTGTACTTGACTTCCGCTGAATTATCGGCGAAAAGATTAATATGTCGGGGTTGGTGGGGAGTGAGCCAGCCAGAGGGGGTTATCCACGGCTCAGGATGGAATGGGGCCTTTAGGGAACTAGGGGACAGGACGAGAAGGTCGGGGAATGGAGTTGGTTGCAGAAGGAAGAGGTGGGCTTGGTTGGGGAAGGAAGATGGGGATGAGTTGGTTAAAGTGAGGATGGTTTGGTGGAGGGAGGCCGGCGGGAAAGGAGATTTGTTGGGGGAATAGGAGAGAGGAATGAGAAGGATGGGGAATGGAGTTGGTTGCAGAACGAAGAGGTGGGCTTGGTTGGGGAATGAAGATGGGGAAGAGTTGGTTAAAGTGTGGATGGTTTAGTGGAGGATGGCCGGGGAAAGAAGACTTGTTGGGGGAACAGGGAAAGGAATGAGAAGGGGGAATGGAGTTGGTTGAAGTAGGAAGAGGTGGTCTTGGTTGGGGAGTGAAGATGGGGAAGAGATGGTTAAAATGAGGATGGTTTGGTGGAGGGAGGGCAGCAGGAAAGGAGACTTATTTGGGGAATGCGGGAAAGGAATGAGAAGGCGAGGAATAGCGCTGGCTGAAGAAGGAAAAGGTGGACTTGGTTAGGGAATGAAGATGGGGAAGAGTTGGTTAAAATGAGGATGATTTGGTAGAAGGTGGGCAGCGGGAAAGGAGAATTGTCTGGGGAATAGTGGAGAGGAATGAGAAGGACGGGGAATGGAGTTGGTTGAAGTAGGACGGGGTGGGCTTGGTTGGGGAATGAAGACGGGGAATGAGTTGGTTAAAGTGAGGATGGCTGGGTGTGCAGACTGGGAGAAAGGAAACTTGCGTCAAACCTTGAGTCGAGAATACGGAATTAAACTGAAAAGTTAAGGGCTATTATTATTATTATTATTATTATTATTATTATTATTATTATTATTATTATTATTATTATTATTATTATTTTTATTTTTATTGCCCAGAAATATATGTTTCAGAATTTCCATCTGAGCTTACATGTCTAGTGTTAGCTGCAGGGAGTCGCAATGAAACCTAAGAACTCAATAGCATGGTTGATTAATATTGCATAATAATGAAGAGATGGGACTAACACCCGAATAACTGCTCAGACGATGAACATGTTCTAAGCATTCCCTGTGAACGCGAAGCCATGAAACTATAGTCATACTAAAGGCTTATTACTGAGTTAATTGGAAGTCGGAACTCTTTGTTATCATTTTAAAATTCAGTGCATATCTACACTGTAAGATCTGTTTCAATTTCATAAGCAAGCCTCAATCAACATTACGACAATATTTGTTCAACATGAAATATATAGGAAATACTAGGGTAGGAAAAACAGGCAGATATCAAATGACCGAAAAAAATTACAATTAATAAATGAAAATGAATATTATAGGCGAACAGCATTCATGAATATTCAACAATACATGCATATGCTGAAGTGCACAGAGGCATATATTGCCATGAGAGAGATAAAAATAAATTGCAATTCCGACACTGAACAGGGAACTTGAATATATTTACATATACATACGCACATGTACACGTACAAACACACACGCACACACATATACACACACGTTATATATATAGATATATGTACAGATATATATTATATATATGTGTGTGTGTGTATATACACTCACACATGCACACCGTACACGCACCCACAAAGCTTTGTATTGCCTTAAGAGACAGACACGGACACCACAAATGAAATGAAGAATTTACACTGAATACACAGAATACACAGGATCACGCACATGAAAAAATACCTATCCAGATGTATACCTGCACGAGAGCGCGCAGCGGTGCAGGCTTGTATTTCAGTGCGAAAAAGAGGGGGGATTAAAACCCAGAGATGAAATGCAATTCTGCAAATGGGTTGGACGAGAGATTCGCAAAGTGTTACGAGCATCATATCGCCTTGATTTGGACTTGGAGTGGCAATAACGACATGAACCGAAATGAGGAGGTCGTTCAAAATACAATCACTTTGCCCTTCAGCCCCGCCAGCGAATTATGGGCGATATTATCCTCTTAACTAAGAGGAATATTATAGTACGGGGTGCTGAGGATATTATCGTCCGAGTGGTGGAGATTATTTTTTAGGGCCATGAAATGATGAGCGATGCAAATCATAATGACTGGAATAATAATGCTAAGGCCGAATTATACCAGCATATTTAGAAGAGCACTGTTGTCCAAATTTGGTAGATTATTTGCTGCAGGAGGAGGAACACGGTTGTTCAAATAGGACAATTATATTATGAAGTACTGCTACTACTACTACTACTACAACTACTATTACTACTACTACTACTACTACTACTAATAATAATAATAATAATAATAATGAAAAAATTACTTACGTATATAAAGGTAGATTATTCTATGCTTAGAAACATATAAATTGTAGAAATTTCTAAATAATAATAATAATAATAATAATAATAATAATAATAATAATAATAATATTATTATTATTATTATTATTATTATTATTATTATTATTATTATTATTATAAAAATATCCACTACTATCATTATTATTATTCCATCACTATCATTATTGCTGTTAGACTAAATGACAGCTGTAAAAATACCGAATCGCACGCACATTATCCATCCCCTCGGCAATACATATTCCTTTTGAAAATTGAAAATGCGCCGCCCAATTAACCACGAATAGCAACGCCGCCCAATACAATATTCAAAAAGTGAATAGCAGTGTACTGTACTGTAACAAAATCTGATCACGGACCCCCGCGATAGAGTTATACATGAATATATCAACCTTGAATATATCAACCTTTCATTGGCCGTGCCTGCGGGTTAATATTTTATTCAAAGTTTGTTTGTGAGTTTTGTCAATTTTTCCTCCGAATTTTCTTCTGAGGGTCGCGGAATTTTTTTAGGGGGGAAGATTATAATTTATTTTTTCATCGACAAAGTTATCAGTTATTTGTTAAATCTGTCTACAGCATTCATAGTCCATAGTGAAATTGTCTTTGTTATAATGTTTTATCTTTTATCCGTCATTTTCATATTCACTCTGCTTTACTTTTTTTCTTGTGGTTCTATTATATTTTTCTTCATCGCGAATGGGCATATGTTCCTTATAATATGCTAGCAATTAATGCAGTTCGTTAATAATAATAATAATAATAATAATAATAATAATAATAATAATAATAATAATAATAATAATAATAATAATAATAATAATAATAATAATAATAATAATAATAATAATAATAATAATAATAATAATGTCCTGGATGAAGACCCTCTTCGGGGTAAACTTCTTTGAAAAAAGGCAATTCTTCGCAAAGAAATAATAATAATAATAATAATAATAATAATAATAATAATAATAATAATAATAATAATAATAATAATAATAATACGCTGAAAAAATCAAATACGAAAATACTGCAGAAATAGAAAAAAGTATTTCAATTTCGGGTCCTGAGGAGAGACCAAGAGAGTCATACGATTTTGAATTTCCTCCTTAAGAGTTTCTTTGGCTTGTATTTGAGGCCTTCGGACCATGAATACGATTTAATCAAGAGACATAATTTATTCAGACACACATCTCCGATAACTTAACCGAATATGAAGTGGGGTAAAAAGCCGCCGGCAAATTTTGGAATTACTTTTTCCTTATAATTTATTCATCGTAAGTTCGTTATTTACTTGCAGCTTGTGGTCTAACAAGAAGTTATAATTACGGAGCTTCGGTTAAAGGACGTGTAAATATATTTATATTATGTATGTGTATATATTATACATATGTATATAATATATATATATATATATATATATATATATATATATATATATATATATATATATATATATATATATATATATATATTTTTTATATATATATATATATATATATGTATGTATGTATATATATAATATATGTGTGTGTGTGTGTGTGTGTGTGTGTGTGTGTGTGTGTGTGTGTATCTGCCGTGGTGGCGCAGTGGTAAGGCTCTCGCCCTTAAGTCGAGAGGTCCGGGGTTCAAATCCCAGTGCTCACTAGTGGCTTGGATGGCTCCATTGCATAAACCCGGTGGCCCGCCAACCTAGTGGTCTGAAAACTCGAGGTTGAGTAGGAGAATACAGTAAGCACCAGCCCTCGGGCTGGGGTGTTAAACAGTGGGCCTAGCAACACACTGGCCACGTCTCTTAGACATAGGGACCTGCTCCTACTGGCTGTCGGCCAAACAAATACATCTGCGCCTGCCCTATGAGCCTCACAGAAGCCCAGGAGGACTTTAACTTTAACTAATATACAGAATATATATATATATATATATATATATATATATATATATATATATATATATATATATATATACACACACACACGAGCTCCTGAATAACTGAAAAAGTACGAATAAGCGACTGAATGTCCATTACTTCCTATTCTTGATAAATTACCCATCAAGAATAAGTATTTGTTTTCATGGATGTAAAAAAAAGATGTAAATCACTAAACTTTTTTAATAAATGAAAGATCATATATTTTTATTCGTATGCCAATAGGATATTTACACATTTAAAACCAGACAAACGATAGGTTTTTCAAACAATATCAATATTATTTGAAAAAGTAGTTTTTTACCAATTGAAAAAACTCGTAAGTTAACTAAAAACAAGTAAAAATTGGGCAGAAGTTTCTTCGGCGCAATCGAGTTTTCTGTACAGTTTTCTGTACAACTGCTACAGCGTATAATCAAGGGTACCGAAAATAGATCTACCTTTCGGTGGTCTCGGTATAATGCTGTGTGAACGGGGGCCCATGAAACTTTAACTAGTTCCCGGTGGTGGCATATCCTATATCGTTGCCAGAAGCACGATTATGGCTAACTTGAACCTTAAATAAAATAAAAACTACTGAGGCTAGACGGCTGCAATTTGATATATTTATTGATTGGAGGGTGGACGATCAACATACCAATTTACAGCCCTCTAGCCTTAGTAGGGTTTAAGATCTGAGGGCGGACAGAAAAGTGCGGACAGAAAAAAGTGCGGACAGAGTAAAGTGCGGACGGACAGACAAAGCTGGCACAAGTTTTCTTTTACAGAAAACTAAAAACGAGTAAAAACTCAAATATTCTTTCATTAAACAAAGAAAACTAATCTATGCATTCTATATTCCTCCTAAGTCAGTTATTGAGAAAAATAATGCAATAGATATTGAAAATTCCATGCTATTAAGAAAAATTCTATTGTTTCAAGGAATGCTTTTAAATGTACAACAAGTTTTCGTTCAGCATAGTACAAGCATTCGAAAAATAAATAAAGACAAGCATAATTAATTTTTATTTGAAAACGTCAAAAAGTTTTTCGAATGAATGTCGACTTTTATTTATCCCATCATAATTTTCCAATGCAAAATGATTACTTGAAGAAAGTTCTGCGTTTGTCCTCTTGTTCAGTGAACATCGGCCTTTTAATCACCTCAACCTAGTTATTTCAACTGTGAAAAGGGAACTCCAGAAATGAAGTTCATGAAAATAATGTAAAAACAGAGTGCTTGAATGAACATGAAATTTCATTCATACAAACCTAATTATAAGAATTAGAAAAAGAACCCTTTTAACCCTAAGGAAGAAGCTTCAGCCATGAATTATATGAAAATAGCCTTAGTTTTCATCCTCTCTTCCGGTCCCAACTTAAATATTTTTCCTTTTATTTTTTTTTTATTTTAGCCGCCAGAAGTAAAAGCAAGAGTCTTGGATTTTACCGGCTGAGGGACTCCAGTCAAAGGAAGGCGGATTTTAAATGCAAATAAATTCACAAAATGAAATAGGAAGTACAGAAGGCAATTTATTTTTGCGGCGGCGAGAAAAACATAATCTTTATATTCCTCTTTTAAACTTAAAAAAAAAAAAATTTTCCAAAGTCTCGGAAATATCATAGAGAAAGTTCTTAGGGAATTAACTTTCTTCTCTTTACTTTTTTTTCCTTTCATATTTTTCTGAAGAACTTTTTCTTACTCTTTTTTTCAGAAGTCTTGAAAATTTTATAAAAACATTTTCTTCTTCTTCTTCTTCTTCTTCTTCTTCTTCTTCTTCTTTTTCAGTAAATTACTTTAGGCTCTTTTTCATTTTCCACTTCTTCGTCTCTTTTGACAAGGCACCTTCAGATGTTGCCCAAAATTTCTCCAGGTGTTTTTGTTCCAACTGTCTCATCAGCCATGCCATTTGTCTTTTATAATCTTTGTGGACACGTTGTCAGAATCTTTTAGTGTTGACATCGAGGAAGGCATATTTGCCCAAAGCAACCAGGTCCACAATAAAAGTTCACCGTTAATGGACTTTTCCAGTCAGATGATGACAGACTCGGTCAGAGTATCTTTTTCTTTTTCAAAGAACACAATGACTTCTGTCCGCTGTGCTGTACAGTGTGTTTCCTTCGCAGAAATATTTTTCTTCGCCGCTCGCTTTTTTCTCGATTACAAAAACTTGAGAAATATTTGATCTGGTCTGTATTTGGATGGGTGACCTCAAACGATTGCCGGACGGTTTTCGTGGATAAGTTCCTGTAATCATTTGTGAAACCTGTAACAGGCCTTAGAAAGCTTGTGGGGGCGGCAACGGGTTGTAGTGTGCTGCAGAGCCCAGCATGATAAAGAGAAAAAAGACTGAATAATTTTAAAAAGCCTCAAAGTAATTCTCTACGACAAAATGGAAAATACATTTGGGATAAGTGATTTGTCTACTAGAATCAACTAATGGTCTCCGTCTTGATGATAAAACATTCAAAGAAACGTTTGTGTATACATCTGTGTGTGTGTGTGTGTGTGTGTGTGTGTGTGTGTGTGAGAGAGAGAGAGAGAGAGAGAGAGAGAGAGAGAGAGAGAGCATATATATAGTCGTCTAGGTCTTTTCTCCGTATAGAAAGTATATCGGACACCTAACATTTTATGGAAGATTACACTTGAGAGAGAGAGAGAGAGAGAGAGAGAGAGAGAGAGAGAGAGAGAGAGAGAGACTAACTAATGGCAAAACTTCCACACATACATTCTTATTCCTGGCAAGGCACGATCGCCATAATTTCATGTTTACAAACTGATGAGAAATTATGAAGTAATAAATTGTAATGTAGGAGGACTAAAGGAAAGTAAAGGAAGAAGGTGCATCAACAGAAGAGAAAACTAAGGAGATTTTACATGTCAGATAATTTACAGACGACTGAACACAACTGGAAAAGCCTGTCATGTGGTGCAAGAAACACCGAGAAAAACAAGATAAAATGAAAATAATGATGATTGTAACAGTAACAACATATGAATTCTATACTTTTTTGAAAATATAGATTTGCGGTTTGGATAATAATATCAGTAATTATAATGTTTAAATCCTTAGATTATTTCTAATAAACATTATCAAAGTTATAAAATAAAATTATACTAAAAATATATTCGCCAACAAAAAAACCTTTTTTTCGTTGGAAATTAATAATAATAATAATAATAATAATAATAATAATAATAATAATAATAATAATAATAATAATAACTCTGTGGTTCCTTTTTTTACTTAAAAAATTTCTGTTACAACTACCAATCTGTTGCTACCATACAAGGGCTTCATACACACAAGACGTCTTGGTTGGATGGTTCAAGTTCAGATGGTCAAACCATGCCTCATATCATTTAACACCTTAACGCAATTACAGGTAATCTCCTATTAGCAAAAGCCCCTACTGGCATAAGGACGGCTTATTCTTAGCCAGTCAACCTACCACCTATCGACAGTTCAATGACTGTTCTTTCCCTCAGATGCCCGGCTCCGGAACTCTCTTCCTACTGACGTTTTCCATTATGATATCGCCTTTATATATACTCCTCAAAGGGAAGGTGATGTCTCTCGTTAACTATTTCGGACCCGCGTTTACGGAGAGGTTTGGTTTGTCCTTTCTACTGGAGTTTGTAAAAAAAAAAAAAAGTATACCGCATTGCGATGGAAGGCAAAGTTGGCAGAGACAGAGATCGAACGAAAGTGAGCGATTCGAGATATAAGTTTGAAAAGCAATCTCAACTTTTCAGACAATTGCTACCCAGCTTGATCAAGCACCAAGCGTTATCATAGGCAATTGAATCTGCAGAGAGAGAGAGAGAGAGAGAGAGAGAGAGAGAGAGAGAGAGAGAGAGAGAAAACGTGATGAAAATATATGCAAAAAAATCATATTTCCTGAGAGAGAGAGAGAGAGAGAGAGAGAGAGAGAGAGATGAAAATATATGCAAAAAAATCATATTTCCTGAGAGAGAGAGAGAGAGAGAGAGAGAGAGAGAGAGAGAGAGAGAGAGAGAGAGAGAAATCGTGATGAAAATATATGCAAAAAAGAGAAATCAGATGAAAATGTATGCAAAAAGCATATTTCCTGAAAGAGATGAGAGAGAGAGAGAGAGAGAGAGAGAGAGAGAGAGAGAGAGAGAGATCGTGATGAAAATATATGCAAGAACAATCATACTTTTAGAGAGAGAGAGAGAGAGAGAGAGAGAGAGAGAGAGAGAGAGAGAGAGAGAGAGAGGTCACTTTGCCAAAATCACCCCCCCCCCAAAAAAAAAAACAAATACACGAGAACCACAAAATCCTGGCATGACGGAAGACGAGGAACACCACCGAAATGTGATCGAGACCTGATACCCTCATCGTCGGGTGCTGTGTCAACACGAACCGCGACGGCTTAAGCCATTCATTCGCAGCAGCAGCAGCAGCAGCAGCAGCAGCGGAGTGATTGCTGCACGCGGGCTTACACTAACAACAACGGATGAAGGAGCCATCCTTATCTCGTCCCGGAGTGTGGAGGCAGGATAGAGAGGAGCTTTGAAGGAAGAAAGAGGGAGACAGGATGCGTCGAGGGAGATGGGATAAGTAGAGGATGAGAGTATAGATGGGGTTGAGAGGAAGGTGAAATGTCGATAAGATCGATAGGCGACGCGAGTACGGTTAGGAGGTGATAGAATGGATAGGGGCAGATGGGATGGAAATAGATTATAAAATAGATGGAAAGTTATAGTATATGTAGGATAGGATAGGATGGATAGTAGAGAGACGAAATCGAGGAGGTTTAAAATGCATTCCATTTTAGACGAAAATATATAATTCTGCTTCCAGTTCTTTCAGAGAAAATACATTTATAAATTCTCCTCTAAAACAATATAATTGTGCCTTTAATTCCCAATGACATAAAATTTAAGTAAAACTGTTCTTATTTATTGTAGAATAAAAATCAGTATTTCATCACATTCTTCATATAATAACACAGCTGAGCAATCGTCTAGCAAAAATACATCCAAGTGCGTTTACAATCCTCGAAAAATGTGCATTCAGTACTCAATGAAAAAATATAATTAAGCATAAGAGTTTCCATGACAAAAACATCACTGCATTCATCACCGAGTCAAAAAATAAGATTATTCAATTCTCAAAAAAGGCCCCCCCCAAAAAAAAGAAAAAATTGCATGATAAAATCTGCTGAGCATTCAATTCTGAGCGTAAAAAAAAAAAGGATACATGACTGCATTCAATCGTGGACGAAAAGAAATAACATTATCCTAATTAGTTCCCGCCGCAGTCGTCACTTCACCGCTGTTTCATTGCGCTTATTCACATCTTTCGCGTCGTTAATGGCTGAGTTATGACGGCTTCGAAGGGGGAAAAAAAAATCAACTCATTATAATATATTAATGTGCAACAGAGAGTCTCATCACATTTGTAATTAACACACGGGTAATTATAGTTACCTGACAAAGCAATTCTGGAAAAGTTACCCTTTTGTTCTCGGTTTGTGGCAGTTTGCCTTCAGATGAAATGATGTAATTGTCAGGTAAGCAAATGTAATGTTTTTGTAAGAGCTTTTGTTATTTTTTCTATAACTGTGCGAAGAAGTAACTATTATTATTATTATTATTATTATTATTATTATTATTATTATTATTATTATTATCGCATCCACCAGGGAGCTACTGTTTTGCTGGGTTTGTTTAATAGATTACGCAATAAGTTAAGAACAATAAAAAAAGGGGCATTGTGAATGGCAAAAGATGATTGCAGAATGAGAAAGATTGAGGATGAATTTTGTGAAAACGATCGGGGAGGTTGGGTGGGTGGGCAAGAGAGTAATAACATACCGATAGCGGTCAACAAATTATTAGACAAAATATTCGCATAAAAATGTAGTTAAAGGCATAAGAATTCAAATTCAAATTCAAAAGATTTTTTAAAATATTGACGCAAGAATATTTATTCTGCATATTTGGATAAGGAAGAGCCAAACGACGACAAGGCGATAATAGGGAAATCAAAATAACATACCGATCATTAGTATTACAGTTAAGAGGAGAAGTAGGAGTTGACAACTATGGAACGGTGAGGTTGCCAAATGCTTCCAGTTCCTACCAACCTTCGCTGGCACGAGTTCGAGTTTGAAGGGTCTTCGTCAATACGGAACCTCGAAGTCACATTATTAATTTCCCGGCTAATACACGACTGTCTCCGACGCTGTTTGTTTGCCTGTCTGTCTGTCTGTCAGTCTATAAGCTGGCCAATACTGTAACTACTTTGTAATTTAAATCTTGAGCATGTAGTTAATGGCAAAAGATTTTCTTTGTCTGATAAAAAAACACGAATATATTACAAAATTCATGAGGACCAAATCAAGGCGAATAATTTACAGCTATTGATTCACTAAAGGATAATCTTACCCTATGGGTAAGATTTTTATGTAGGCTGCTTGTCTGTTTACAAGTAACACGTAATCACAAATTTAAGTCAAATGAAAATACATAAACCAGAGTCCTGACTAATTTCTTATGTCAGGTGTCAAAATCTGATATACCAGCGACTACGCCAGTGGAGTCAAAATATAACATTACATCAGCTATTATATTCTGATATAGATATGAAAGACTACTCCAGTAGATTCAAAATATAATAATATTCCTGAATTCAACAATGATTTTTAATCTCCAGTAAAATTTCGAAAGATTTCAGAGCAGTCGTCGGAAGTACATTCCATTATATTCTGTTATGATTTTGAGTTTTATTTATTTATCTATTTATTTATTTATTTATTTACTTTTGCTTCAGATATTTATTTGATACTGACTTCAGCTCAACGCAGATGTCAACATAGTTGAATGAATAATGCAGACATGTTTGTAACTCTGCTGTTTCGCCAAAAACATAGGAAATCGGAATTTGCACACGTCAGGTAATCCATATTTTGAAGGATTATTCCCAATGTTTTGACTGGAAATAGGATTGAAAACTGACGGGCAAGCGGAGTAATATTTAACATTATTTTGAATTATTATAACCGGATCAGTTTTTTATGGTTTTTAAGACATTATGATCTTATAAATAAGTGAACACAAAATTTGAGTCGGGTCATCATAGGGCCATGGAATACTTTCCTACAAAACCATATAAATCTGGTAATAATAATAATAATAATAATAATAATAATAATAATAATAATAATAATAATAATAATAATAATAATAATAATAATAATAATAGCGGAAACAATAAACTCCACCATGATGGCTCAGAAGTTTAATTACAACTTTGTGACTTCGTCTTTTTCAAACGAAAACGACGTTGCTGTCGAGATACGTTTAAATCATGAAAAGAGTCCCCGGAGGCAGTGAAGGATAAAATCAAATTTATTAATGACTTATGTGATCTTCAAAAATTGCATCAGATTTCAATATCCTCTTCGGTAGTAAAAGGTCATACACATACACACAAACACACACAAACACGCATATGTATATAAATACACACACACATATATATATGTGAGTGAGTATATTCACAAATATATATATTATTATTATTATTAAATAGTATTTGGAATGAGTTAGCTAGCGTCATTTCCTTGCTCCCAACAAACACTGTTTGGGGCTTATGCACCCTATTTGTTCATCTTCCCTCACGTTTTTTCCCAAAGTTCTCACAAACTCCAGTGGCACAAAAGGTGGGTCTATCATTCCCTGTGAGGTTAGAACCCACTCGCTTTTTTTTTTTTTTTTACATCTTATTACTAACAGTCCTGGATTGCCCTTCCCTTCGGACTCCCTGCTTAAAGAGGTGAACTCTTAAAAACCAGCCACATCATGCCCCTCACGAAATTCACGAATTTCGTGTTGTATTCAATGAACAGAACAAACAGGTAATTAGGCTACACGACCAATCCGTCCCGGGCACATCGATTATTGGTAAGCTGTGTGTAATTCTGCAAACCAAATAATTTTAAAGCTGTAGTCGCGCCCCGTAAGAAACGTTCAAAGTATTTCCAGTTATCCTGAGGAGAGAATCTTCCTCTCCTCCTTTCTCCTTCTCTTTCTCTCTTACTTTGTCTCTCTCTTTCTCTCTCTCTCTTGCTTTATATATATATATATATATATATATATATATATATATATATATATATATATATATATATATATATATATATATATATATATATATATATATATATATATATATATATATTTATATATATATATATATATATGTATATATATACATACATACATAGGTAAATAGTTATAGACATATGTCAGAAGATACTTGCAGATATGTAAATGTATTCATATACATGTAAACGATTATTTATATAACATATGAATATACTGTACATCTTTATTCTAGACAAATATCTTATATACTGCACTACTCAGACAACAAATATGTAATCATAGCAACTATCTAGTTAAAATGATATTGATACTAAATGATAAATATACACGACATTTAAAGTATACCTGTGTTTTAACATAGTTCCATTGTCTTTGCTCACATGTAGTGTTCATTAATAACAATATTGCTTATACTCTTCTATGGAAGATTTCTTGTAGAAGAAAAGGCCGTTTTGGCACACTTCCATATAAACACGTTTTCTTTGTGAATAATAATAAATAAAAATGTCACATCAAAGATTAATTCGTCATAAAAAAAAAACACTTTTGGCCTCAATAATTTCCGCCGCGCCACAGGTGTTCATACGAATATTAATTATGTTCCGGGAGTGTTATAATTATTCAATTCTATCAAGGCAGAGACATTTTCTGTTACGAGAACCATCTGCTAAAAGATGATGGAGTCTCTAGCACCTTAAAGCAGAGTTTTATTTGGTAATCTAAAGTAGTTTGGCGTAAAACTGTACACAAATAATAGCGGATATTCAGTCACGGTCTAAAACTGATAAAAACAAATGCTTAGACCCGGGAAATAAAACGAAATATCAAAACTTTTCTAATTATCAGTAAAAAATGTTGCTTCGACTGTCGTCGAGCAAAAAGAAAATCGATCAAGATCACAGAATAACAGCGGCAAAGGCAGCTATAAAACAACTTTATAAATTTTTATATACGTTCGTCTCGACTACTGTAAACTCAGAGGAAAAAAAGCAAGAGCAAAACTTTATAGCAATATGGGCAGCTTAGCCTACTTCACAACTTTCGCAAACACAACAACAACAACAACTACAGGAACAACAACAGCAATAGCAACATTACCCCTCCAAAACTTAGGTAGTATGTTCCTTTCATTGTATCAAGTTTGTTGTATTCCTGGAATTAGATGGGCCTTCGAGATGGGACCCGCAAGGACAAGGAGAGGTTTCTTGGGAGAGGGAGGGGGGGGGAGGGAGTTGACAGGGCCATTGTGGGTGGGTAGGGTGAGGGAGGGGAGGGAATGGGGTGGGTCTTCATTCTACTCGCTCGATCAACAAATGATTTTGAAGAACAAAGAAACTTTTAGTTTTTCCTTTTCCCCTTTTTTATCGTTGTTTCCCTGAAGACTTGAGCATTTTATTTGTCGCGTTTCTGGTGAACGACGCACAAAACACACACACACACACATATATATATACAGTATATATATATATATATTGTTTGGTTGTTTGTGTGTGTATGTGTGCGTATGTGGTTTCATGGGGTTAGAATAGGTGAAATTATGAAGGTGGAAAGGGAGACCAAGAAGATGGTGGTCAGACGGAATAGTGGGATTTAAATATTTAGGGAGGGCGATAGCGTATGAGAGGTCGAGGTAAGTGCCTTGGATTTTGTGTGAGGGGCCAATGGATCCTGCAGTGAGGATATATGAAACACCTGATGCCGTGGAAGTTTTCTGTACGAGGGTTCGTCCCCGTATATTATACACACACACACACATATATATATATATATATATATATATATATATATATATATATATATATATATATATATATATATATATATATATATATATATATATATATATATATATGTGTGTGTGTGTGTGTGTGTGTGTGTGTGTGTGTGTGTTTGTATACAGAAGGACAAAGTGAGAAAATGAATATTGTTACATAAGATAAATACAATAGAAGAATCAGCTTAAAATTTTCGGAGCTGCAAGAATTTATTTTCAGTTTCCACAAAAGGATAATTCTACTTCCGACACCTGTGACTGATCCGACTTGCACAGTCCAGTTTTTTAAAAATATTTTTTAATTGATTCTGGCATTATCTGAGACGTATATGCTGATATTACTCATGGCTAAAAATTGAAGAGCGGGGAGAAGTAATTGATTATTACAAGTAACTGATTATTACAGCTTTTAGGCAATTCATATAATTTTGGTAAATGTTTGTGTCAACAGCCTTTGCTTGAAACGCCACGTTCTTAGTTTTTCTTTTCGAATTTCAGTCAATTTCTTCGCTTTTGTTTCTTTTAGCGTCAATGACTCTCGATATTGTAATGCATTTTTAGAATATCTAATTCTAACAACTATCCATTTTCCGTCCTTTTAATACCAAAGACCTTTGTCCATGCAATGCCATTCTTTTTTTTTTTATAAACAAGAAAATCACCTCGCACAAAAAGCGAAGTTTCCCAGGAGGGCGAAAGAGCCAGAACGGGAAGTGACCAGCCAAATTAAAGATGATAAATTAGATTTTACCTGACTTGAGAACTAACTAGCTAGGAGACTGACCTTCATTTTACGACCAATGCAGTAAGGTTACCAAACTACTGATAAATAGAAATAAAGTTTTTTTCATGGTAATTAGTTATAAAGAAAATATGAACAAGATGACAGCATCTGACATTTGTACGATTTCAGGCAATTTAAAAGTAGAAAGAGAATTAATGCTATTATTTTTATAAAGAAAGAACCTAAACTTTCAGGGTACAGGGAAAACCATGACGTTGCCTGGCTGCGGAAAAATAACAAAGAGGTAATATTAAAAGTGAGCGCGCACCATTAACAGTTTATAACAATTTATTTGGAATTATTAGTTAAAATCGAAAAAAAAAACAATAAATCAGTTAATCATTAATATTTCACGGAAAATATATCACCCTTTAGACAATTATATTACCCTGTAGGCAATTAATAAAAAAAAACACGCAATGACAAATAACTGGATAGATTCCAAGTATTAAGACCGTAACAACCAATCTCAGTTTAAATTTCTAGACCCCTCTCTCCATAGAAAAAAGAACAGCAACAACGAAAAACAACAAGAAGTAAATAATCTTCGAGCACAGACCCAGAAAATCTTGAAAGAGTAAACAAACAAAAAATTAGGCTTCCGTAAGCCCGAACCACCCACTGATTTGCATAAACTAATTGTCAAGCTTAACGTAGTATTCTCTAATTACTATAAATAACAAGAGAAAACAGCTCAGGGCTATATATATATCCACTGGGAGAAAGACAGAGAAAGTAAGAGAGAGGGAGAGATTGGGACGAAGGGAGGAGGAAGAAGGGCGGAGGAAGGGAGGGGGGGGTGAGCCTGGAGATCTAACTCGCTTCGAGCTCTTTGCCCTAACGGCAGTCGGAACTACGTTCAAGACTTAAACGACTTTGGCCCTTTTGTGCCTTTCGTGGAGGTCCCCAGCCCACGCCCCATAAATCCGTGGCTAAGGACAGGTACGTAAGCCTTTAGAATTTTGTACGTCGTATCTGTAAAAGAAGAAGAAGGAGGAGAAAAAGAAGAAAGAAAGTTGGCTGCGTTACAATTACTGGGAACATTCTATTCATTTGCTCGGTTTCATTCCGATGCCATATTTTGCAGTGTTTGGCTGAGAGTTCGCCTTTGTTATGATTTCTCCATTAATAGAATACAATTTTGTTTGTTAATATATTCATTCTAGCTTTAATGAAGAGGCCCTCTGCTATTCGCCGGAAAATGACACCAAGTAACATTATCAGGTCCAAGTGAATTTAGGAACTGCTTTCTGTTTTCCCTCACCCTTTTCCACACAGATAAGAGAGAGAGAGAGAGAGAGAGAGAGAGAGAGAGAGAGTGGATAGCGCTGGCTGTTTCAGAGCCACCAGCGCGCGGCGTTAAAAATATTCATAAGAAAGTCATAAAAGTCTTTTAAAAGCCGCAACAATTTACCTTGGGCGAAAACGGGGGCACAAAACAACCGGGCCAGAGCCTTCATCAAAGTTAAATGGAAATATTAGTCACTCAGTAAACTCGGGACACATTTCGTTCTTTGCCGAGGGTAAACTGTCAAGGTCTGAGAATTACCTTCATGCATTTAAAGTAGCGTAAACCTCCAAGTCCTCCCTTGCGGGGAACGAAGCAAGGAATTAATGGCAAACGCTTTACGGCAGCACGAAGCCTTTCCCACCCACCAACAAGATACCCCTTCCCCTGCCGCCCTCCCAGCCCCTACCACCAACTTCTTTCACTCACAGCTAACTGGCGTTCTAGACCGATCTTCAACATACTTCTCCAGTGCTTCGTCTAACTTGTGCTCGAAAACGGTCTGGTCCCCTTTAGGTCCTTTTGCTTAACCTTCGAGATCGGTCAAGTTGGTCCTTTAAAAAGTTTTGTCTTTACTCATGGGTAACTTGTGTTGCAGACCAGTCAAGACCTTCCTCCTGAAGTAGTTGGCTCAATCCTCTGTAAAACCAGTCTTGTAATCTTTTATGTTTCGTTTATCTGAATTTTAGAATAGGCTAAGTGAAATCCCTGTAACTAATCCGTTATCGTTCACAGCTTTCTTTTGAAACTGGTCTAGACCAACGCCTGAAGTACAGTACCTCATTCTTATACACAAGGACCTCTCGTTTGAGACTGGTCTTAAAGCCCCCACCCCAAGTCAATGCTACCACTCGCAGTAACCCGTGCTCAAAAATGGTGTCGAATCCTTCTTAATTGTTATGCCTAACTCCAGTTCTAGATCCGCTCAAACCCTCTCCTCAAATGCTTTGCCTAACACGACTTCGAAACTGGCTGGTATCCCTCAGGTACTGTGCTTTTCTGCAGTCTGAGTCTAATTTATTCTCTTCCCTCAAGGTCTCTCTGTTACCTGAGTTTGAGATCAGTACGATGTCTCTATCCACCTGAAAAGCCGCGTCCTCACCCATATTTATAGACCTTGAGCCCACTGTAATCTTCCCTTACAAACGTTTTGCTGTTAGTCGCAGCTAATTCACGTTCTCAGTAAATATATAGGTAAAAATGACTGTTATATAAAGCTACTTACTCTACTCTGCTGATATGACCTGGAATCGCAGGTCAAAACCAGACAGGTGTTAAGTCGTCCAATCTTATAATCGCAATTACAACTTCGCCAGGTTATCAGACTGCAGCCAATTATAAATCTAATTAGGTTTACAAATATCAATCAGAACAAAAGGAATATTCCTGCTTTATGTCTTCTCATCCAAATCCCTAAGGACGAAATCTTCATCCTTTTTCGAAGTAACTTTGATAAGACAAACAGACAGTGACAAAATATATATCAATGAACATATGAACAACTAAAGCTGTAATGGAGAAACAAATCCAAACTTATGTATGGGTACATGATTTTAAAAATACATCTCTATAGAGAGTTTTCGGGAATCTGTTCGATTCCCCTTAATATGTACTCATACATTTTAAGACTCATGCTACTATGAGTATTTTCTAATAAAGCTGTAATATTAAGAAGCTCGCATGATAGTAAATGAATGATGAGGCGATACTTTAACAAATACCCTTTAATTAAAATCACGATCGAGAGAAATCGTTTAGGTCGGGGGAGGAAGAAAAGATGCTCTTAGAGAGAGAGAGAGAGAGAGAGAGAGAGAGAGAGAGAGAGAGAGAGAGAAAGAGAGAGAGAGGGGGTGGGGGGAGTTTTAGTCGAAATCAAAACGGCATGCGTTTACACAGATCGGAAAACTCTAAACAAGGTATTTGATTTAACGTTCAGCCGCCGGATACAAAGGAAAAAAATCCTCGATATTTGGAACTCGCAATAAGCGGTGTTTGTTTTATCCCTCCGTCTCTAGGTTACGGAATCTCTTGTTTCTTGTGTTCTCAGAGCATGATTATATATATATATATATATATATATATATATATATATATATATATATATATATATATATATATATATATATATATGTTTGCCACATTTTTTATATACACAGATATCATGCCACAAATATCGTTTATTATTCAGTTCACTATATCTAAGGAATAAGTTACACTCATGGCAGTTATATATACTGTATATATATATATATATATATATATATATATATATATATATATATATATATATATATATATATAATATATTAATGGTGAAATACATATATATATATATATATATATATATATATATATATATATATATATATATATATATATATATATATACATACACATATATATTTCACCATTACGTTGTTTCCCCTGGTAAGGCCTGGTCCATAGGAAAACAGCGCAACGATTACTTCCTCATCATTTGTCCAAGTTTCTGAGTCGTCGGTAAAACCGCCCCCTGTAATTCATTTGTAATTAACTGTGAACCCCTTTGTAAATTAATACTACTTAATTTTCGATCTGTTCTTTGTGTGAATAAACCAATAGAATTGTATCATCTTGGTCTCATCTACACAGGGCCTAGCAGCAGTAAACTGAACCTTAGTACACTTACCTCACTATTCACTTCTATCTTGTAGGCACCTCCCTTTCAATACCTGTACCACTCCATTTACCAAGAACTTCCTAGGTACTTCTCTCCTCCCTTCTAACTCCTCTGAATAATCAAACACTCTTCTCACCAACAGGACCAAACCATCTCTTCACCTACATAACTTTCACTTTTTCAGTTCTTCTTTTGCCAAATATAATATGGAAAGAGTTCAACTCCACAGCTTAGGTGTATTTTCTTTCATTCTCATTCAGCATGCAAACTTCACCTTTAAAAATCAGAGTTGACTCAGTAACCTTTTCACACATGCCCACCTTGGGTTTTATAGATACTCAAAGTTTCTCCCCAATCTTTTTTAAACAGCTTTCTACAATCCGTGCTCTCCTGTTCAGTGACGTAGTCTCTAATATTACCATAATTCGTTACATCTACCACACTTGCATTTATGAATCAGCGCTTACACTCTCGCACTATCCAAATTTACGTTTACCCTTATAACCTTGCTGTTGCAATATACCTACTTCTAATTTGCGTCTCCTGCAAATTCTTTCAAAATCTTTTCACTAGTTTTTGGAGTTTCTCCTCGCTATCTGCAATCAACATTGTATGTTCTGCAAACCTCAGTAGTCATTCTACCCTCCATTCATGACTCATTTTCTTATCTCAGCTTTGCATCTATATTTATTGTGTTTATATTCTGACTTCTTGCATGGCTCCACCAAATATCAAACATCAATCACAATATCAAATATCAACCAGACATCAACATCAACCAAAATATCATATATCAACCAAATATCAAACATCAACCAGAATATCAAATATCAACCAAATATCAGACATCAAACAAAATATCAAATATCAACCAAATATAACAAAATCAACCAAAATATTAAATATCAACCAAATATCAAATATCGAACCTTGTCTGAGGCCTATTACTACACAGAATCAGCAACCAACTTTCCCGTCTACATATTCTAACTCAAACTTCTCATTCATCTTATAAACTTTTAATCGCTCTCAAAGTATACAATCTCAACAAATTCAGCCAATTTTATCATAAGCTTATTCTATCTCCAAGTATGCTATATTCAGTTTTTTTCCTTTATTTTCAAACTCCACCCTTGACCTTTTCATAATAAATAGTGAAATCACAGACTCTCTTCTTTGTTCAAACCCACGCTGATATTTCCCCTATCAATCTTTTTGTCACCTGTCTTTCTCAATCAAAATCCAACCACATACCTTCCCCGCTATATTAAGTAATGTTATGCCCCAGCAAGTCTTACAGTGTGCTCCATCAACTTTACGCTGACACAAAGGAAAATGATTATATATATATATATATATATATATATATATATATATATATATATATATATATATATATATATATATATATATATATATATATACACATATATACACATTATATATATATATATATATATATATTATATATATATATATATATATATATATATATATATATATATATATATATACATATATATATATATATATATATATATATATATATATATATATATATATATATATATATCCATGTGTCTTATACACTTACGCATCTACATGAAGGCGGTTAATCTGAACATAACTTTTCATGAATAAATATTCACGATTTGAATACTAGATAAATTTCTAGGCTGTAATTTGGCGTCCCTGGAAAATTATAGAAAATAACTGGGAGTTCCAGTCGTGTCCAAGCAACATCAATGTTAGACAGACATGACTCGATAATTGTGTGGTGAAAGGTACATACACGCACCTCAAAAGAAATTCCAGCACAAAGGAATGACGAACTCTCGCTTGAAAGAGCAATATCGAAAACTGTCAGAAGAAATATCAGTACATTCTACGCTGAACTAGAAATCACATGAATTTACGATTTCCATTCAGAAATTTCAAGCACAGCTATACGACAGTTTCATATTTTCTCAGTCATAATATTCAGCACCATTGTTCTGGGAAGAAACAGGAAGTGTGATAAAAAAGTAAGAGCCAGGAGCCGTTGACATACATGCTTATGAGGTGATCATATCTGGAACATGGGTGTAAGGCTAGCACTCTCATTTCTAGGGTCAACACTTAGGAGCTTAGAATATATCTCAGAGAATGTGACAAACAGTTAGGTCTTAATGAAAAGCTCCCAATCCTTAGTACTATTCATTTTGTTCTATTTTATTTTAATTCATATTTATTTTGTTATGAAAAGAACTTGCCTGCCAAAATCAAGCTCGGTCACTGCATGGAAAGACTTGTTAAGAAGCTTCCTTTTTAGCGATGTCAAAGCCACCTTTTAAAATGAGGGTGGTTAAATGCTTCAGGAAATCCAGTTGAAAAGATGAAAGTCGTAAGTCTTTAAATAAATAATCAAAATTACTAACAGAATAATGCTAGTGATAACATAGAAGAAATCATGGACGAAAGCGTAAATGAAGGGTAGGAGGTGAAAGAGAGGAAATAAAAGGACGAAAAGTGCGTAAAAAGAATAACATTTATGGAAGAAGCTGAAAATGAATTGAAGGCAAGTTAAAAATATAACTTTTCCTCTTCCTTGTATTCAGAGCTGCAAAGTTCAAATTTACAAAGAGAGAGAGAGAGAGAGAGAGAGAGAGAGAGAGAGAGAGAGAGAGAGAGAGAGAGAGAGAGAGAGAATTTTTCTTATCATATCCGTATGGTGGTCATTCCCTTTGGCGACCCCCAGGAGTGATAAGATTTGCGCTCATAATTCGCCCGAACGCAGATTTCCCCAGAGGAGGGAAATTGAGCTTAAGGGCCGGAACGAAATAATCGTTTCTAAGAGGAAGTAAGACGTTCTATGCAAATGAGCTCCGGGCAAGATGGACCTAAATGGCCCCAAACACTTCGCTATCTGGAAGATATCACCGGGGCAGCTCTTGGAAGATGTTAATGAAGGATCATCTGAGCGGGTTTTTTTTATTACGATTGTTTTATTAATGGAAATTCGAAGTCCTCTTTCAGAAAGACTTGTTTTCTTTATATTCAACATAGCCATCATTCGGGATATAAGAAAACTAATAACTCTAAAAGTCGATCAAAAAAGAAGAGTTCAAGTTTATTGTGATCATACTAAAATTCACTTGGAGAGGGAATATCTTGTCCTTAAATTATAATAATGCTTGTCCATTCAGAAATAATAATAATAATAATAATAATAATAATAATAATAATAATAATAATAATAATAATAATAATAATAATAATAATTTTACTCAGTCTGATACTTACCACGTCTTTCTGGGCGTACACCCATCTTTAGACTGATTTCATAACCTCCCCGCCCCCTCCCCCCCACAAAAAAAAAAAAAAAAAAACAGATATATCGAGAAAGCATTTTTGAACAAAGGATATTACTAAGCAAAAAAAAAAAAAAAAAAAACCAACAAACAAAATCCGCCTTTTGCAGTCACAGCCTTCGAATACCTTCACTTGCATATCGACAACAGGAAGACACCTGTGTTCACTGTCTCTGAATGCCTTCAGTCGGATATTAGCCTACTACAAAGAAAATCTTGCTTTTTACTCCTTTTGAGTCCTTGTGTTCAAATGCATGCAATCGCAAGCGCATATTTCCTCTCAAGCAACACGAAATAACGACGGTAGCGGGCCTTTTGTGTCATGCAGGATATGAAATGCCCAGATGAAGCTTTCTGAAGACCGTTTTTTGTTCGCGGACACTGCTACTGAACTGTGTTTAATATCCAGAGACAGAGGAGAGACAGAGAGAGAGAGAGAGAGAGAGAGAGAGAGAGAGAGAGAGAGAGAGAGAGAGAGAGATTCGTTAATGCCTTTTATCATCCTTACAGAACCAAACTAAAATACAGGATGGTATTCAGAGAATGATTTACTAACTGTTTCTTTACCTCTGTTGCTAAACTTTGGGATTATTTTTATCCTTCCATCTTCTCTGTTTTACAATCTTCCATTCACCCAGGGGCAGGCCTATATATTCCCTTGAGAAGACAAAACACTTTTTTTTTTTAATTTCTTTTATATTTCTACCAAGCTTAGGTTAGGGCATTATGCTGCACGTCCCATCGACCTTAAAATTGGAGAAAACATGTCTCTGAGGTCGTTAATAAATAAACGGATAAATAAAACAATTTCCGCAAATCTCACAAAGTAAGTAAACATGTCTTTGAGGTCGTTAATAAATAAACGGATAAATAAAACAATTTCCGCAAATCTCACAAAGTTATTCTGAAATCTGGAAAACCACCGACTGCAAAAAAAAAAAAAAAAAAAAAAACGTTCTTATATTTAGTCAGAGGAAAGACCAGTTTCTGTAATTTTTACTTTCTTAATTTTCAAAAGAAATAATACGCAGGTTTCCAACTGTACAGTTATAATTAATATTGCACATGACGAGGAAATCACCTCAGAAGGCAGATAGTTTGACTGCCATCAAATTTGGCCCTAATTACCTGGAACACTTAAGTGATAAAAACTGTAGGCTAGACACGGCGGTACATGCAATACCCACATGAAAGGAAATGAAATAGGATAATAAATATACACTCACCACTGATGTCCAAGTTTTCCCCACATGCTGGAGACCTTAAAAAAAGAAGACGGAGACGTCTATTATTTCACTTAAAAAGAAACTGACATTCATATTCTAACAGCAAGTCTATATTTATAATAGGTACAACTTATCAATTATTTTGTTTAAAAAAGTCTTGATCTGTCAATCACCAAGATTGCATTTATCAAAATAACTTGAAAAATCTCTGATAAACGGAGATAATTTTGTCAAAATTTGTCTGTAATCATGGAAAACAGTTTATTATTGTTATTAATATTATTTGTCAATTATAGTATGAAAAGCAGAATGCCACAAGTACGGAAAAGGAAATACAGAAGCAAAGAATAAAATATAAAAGAGAAATGTCAAAGAAAAATAAATGAGAAAACAAAACTACAAAGGAAGATTTCTCAGAAAACTTCTTCAATATATGTACGAATACATGCCAAAAAGAGCATACATGATACATAACTAATTAATAACTTTAAATCTTTTATCCTGTTAGAAGGAAGTCCATAACTTAATCCCAAGCTTCTAATTTTATCGTTGCTGTTGGTAAGATAAGTTCAGAGGTCCACACCAGAAAAATGGAAAACTTACCCTGGGGAAAACTAGCAACAAAACCACACTGACATTCATACGTACAAAATGATAAGGATAAATCTGTATGAAAAAGAGGAAACGTCAAATCTCAAAAGTATATCAGCCATGACATCCATCAACATCTTGGAATCAACAGATGTCCTAAAGATGCCCTGAGCCAAGGGGCACTTGAGGCTGCAGCAGAAGTGCCCTTCTAAAGTGTCTCCCACCAGGAGGACATTGAAGTAAAATAACGCCCAATTCCTCTATTGTCTTCGGGATTTTCTTTTGTAAACAGACGAGAGAAAGAGACTCGAGTTTTTTCTCTCTTCTTTTTTCTTCTTTCTTTTTTCTGTAGTGATTCTCCGTTGCCTTTGTTACCCGGATTCCTTTCCGTTAATGAGGACGCGAGAATGGGTTTGTATGTTTGTGGAGTAGTAGGAAGCAGTATTTGCAGCAGTGATAGTGACAGTTATAGTTCACTGATAAGACGGAGAACTGAATTTTTTTTTATTTCAGGAAAAATAAAGACATAAGAAGTACACTACGAGTTACTGCATTTTGAACGAAAAAAATATCATGTAAGACCAAAGATAAGGGCACATATGCCATGTATCAATGTAACGTCTTGCATGCTCATCTTCTTCGCAAAATACAGACGTTTATTTAGGTGTAAAATAAAATTACACTTGAACACATCAAGACAACTCTGTGTGTTATTATCAGTGAAATTTCATGGTTAAGTTTCAGTAAACAGCGTCCGTCAAAAGCGAATTATTTTGAGTAAGGGCAGAGAAAAAATGAATACCTATTACTTTGAGGAACGACAAAATTAAGCACTAATACCGAGAATTTGCAAACAGAGTCGAGCGCGATGCTTTCGTAGATAACCCAGAGCGTTTCCGGCTCCACAAACCGGCAAATAAGAGTTTCCTCCAGCGCCAACAAATGACAGCGAGTCACTGACGGTCGTAACTTCGGAAATAAAATCTTCCGCAAGCAATCTTGAAGAATAACCCACCGAGGATCACTTATTTCTGAAGGAAGCATTCACTGACGCACATTCTCGTTTCCTTATCATGATATACCGAGCAACTTCGCGTTTTATCGATGAATTGGGACCTGAGGTTCAAAGAATGACTCCATCGACACTGAGGTGGGTAATGAGGCGAGACCTGTTTGAAAAATCGTTTGGTTTACCCCGATCTTGAATCCCGGGGGGAGGTGCCATCAGTCAAATATGACAGAGAGAGAGAGAGAGAGAGAGAGAGAGAGAGAGAGAGAGAGAGAGAGAGAGAGAGAGAGAGAGAGAGAGAGAGAGAGAGAGAGAATGTGTAGGCCATTATTCATTATGAAATAAATAAGAAACATAGTAAAAATAGCCCTCATAAAAGTGCAACAGCATACATATCTGTATTGTCATAAACATTAAAAAAAAATACATAAGATGAACTGTCAGCATTGCATTTTGCACCTCAAACGAATTGCTTGTTTTATGTTGTGACTACCCTATTATAGGCCAGAACTCATTCGCATAGTATATCTGAACGTTTGGAAATTGAAACTCCAAAATAGTCTCTCTCATTAGATGATTTGATCTCCTGCCCAATTATATAATAACTTCAGACACAAACACACTAGAGGAAAGCACAGAGCGAAGGAAGGACCTAACGAATTGATCTGACGTAAGAGGCCAAACTGCATAACTGACGAGCCATCGAGATGTTTGCTGCAGTCATCCCTTTCAACAACGGGCCTCTCTCCCCGCGACAAAGAAAACGGACGGAGGAAGTATTTAAAGAGAATTATGAGACAAACTTTGGCCGAGAGAGAGCCCCTTGCCGAAATGAAGGAAGCGAGGGGGAAATATCAAGGAAGAATTTGAAGGCTCTCCTGCAGAAAACGACCGACGGAATGTTTGAGAGGAGAGGCCGCAGGAAAACCATCGAGGAGAACGAGATGATTGTTGGCCCTCAGTCTCACTGATGTCAGCCGTCGTCCGTACAGAAGAAACCAACACATAAATACCGGTTGAAAGAACTCGATGAGCAATGGATTAGAGAGAGAGAGAGAGAGAGAGAGAGAGAGAGAGAGAGAGAGAGAGACTCTTGAATAGTTCTCCCTCTTGAGTGGCTGGTAGTAAACTGTCAATGCCCTCCCATTTTCAGGAATATGCATCACCTCTCTCTCTCTCTCTCTCTCTCTTCCACAGCTACGGCACACAAGGAGCAACTAACGACCAGGTAAGGAAAGCACCTTGTACACACACCTATATTTTAAGTATACGAACCCATATCGCTCACCCCTCGTCTAGTTTGGCACTAAGAGAGAGAGAGAGAGAGAGAGAGAGAGAGAGAGAGAGAGAGAGAGAGAGAGAGAGAGAGAGAGAAAATATCCGAAGAAGATTGGCTTTAATGCCAGGCCTATGCTTCACATGGGATGCGAGGTGGATTCATAATGATGCATTTACATACAGATTCGAAGTAGGTGGCCCGGACCCCTTTGATGTGAATAAGCGTTAATCTTCTGAATTCTGACATCAATGGAGCGCTTGATGAATCGTGTCCTATTTGATTCTGAAAACTTGATACACAGTTACATGCGTCTGTGAAAAATTTTTTCTATTCATTATATATATATATATATATATATATATATATATATATATATATATATATATATATATATATATATATATATATATATATATGTGTGTGTGTGTGTGTGTGTGTATGTATATATACAGTATATATATATATATATATATATATATATATATATATATATATTTATATATATATATATATATATATATATATATATATATATATATATATATATATATATATATATATACATATACATATATAGTATATATATATTTGAAGAAAAGGAAAATAAGATATACCTGGCAAAACGTCAGATGTCTCACACAAGGAAAGGACTGTTAGAAACTCGAGGAAACATTTCAAATCATGACATGTTGCCAGCAATTATTTCTGTTCGAAGAATTTCATAAAAAAAACATCCAACTTCCATTTCTAATGCAAACGAAAGAGTTGTGTGCTGAAGGGTATTTTACATTGAGTTAAAAGAACAGCAACTTACGGTTTTGACATACGAAAGAACAATTTGTAGACGTGGGAATTCTTGTTTTAATACTTCTGGTGGAACATAGCATGAATATAGTGTGAATTGTAATTTGGTTTAAGAATTGCCTCGTACGTACTTATAGCGGACTAAGACAAGCCTCCTATTTCTGGTGGGACACGGAATGCGTTCTATTTTTGGTGGGATGTGTCTTATATCCTTGGTGGGACGTGACGTGTGTTCTACTTTTGGTGACTTATGAAATATTCACACCTTAGTAAATTCTAACTCTGTAAGTCGGTGAATTAGAAAATATATTGCAGGTTAACAAATAGCAATTAGCAACCTGATGGCCACATCTATGCGAGCTTCAATACATATAAAAGTGAAGTTAAAGGAAAGAGCGAGTCCTAACCCCGAAAGGAGCAACAGGCCAGCCCCTTGAAAATACGAAGATTACAACAGCCTGTCAAAACTGGAGAAGAAGAAGAAGAAGAAGAAGAAGAAGAAGAAGAAGAAGAAGAAGAAGAAGAAGAAGAAGAAGAAGAAGAAACACCTCATGTGTAGATGATGGAAACTTTTGTTAAATAGGGATAAAATAATTCAAGAACATTAAGAGAAGACGCACCAACGTCCTGGGACAAAGCCCTAGATTTATCCTTTCTTTAGTGACATAACGTATTCGATCAGGCATCTTCCCCTCGATAAATCTAAGATACAGATCTTTACTAATGTAATTTATCCGATGGAATAAACTTTTTATGGAGTAATCTATCCCCTCTTGTTTTCGAGACTCATCCCTGGTTGGCCAGGGATTAAAATAGATTAAGCAAGCAAGGTAAAACCGCAGAGCATAATAAAAATGAGAAACAGATGGAGACAGAACGGAAAAAAAGTCGAGAAGTAATCCCGTGGATTAAATCCAGGAACCATCCCTTGTACTAATGTAATCCACACGATCTTGGAAGAAGCATTCCAGGGTGGTTACGGATTAAAGCCGATTTAGCGAGTAATCTTAAAGCTTCTGAATACGAATAACGAAAAAGATGAAGAAAAATTAGAAGAGGAGTGAAAACTTTCAATGCATCCGTAACTAGTTATGGAACAGGGCATATTCAGTAGGTAATGTTACAGCTTTAAAGCATATATAAGCAAACACCCAAAAACCCAACAACCTCCCAAAGGAAAAGGAGTTGAAAAAGAGGTAGAAGGAGCAACAAAGAAACTGAAGCAGGAATAAAAGGAGAAACAGAAGCACGAATAAAAAGATAAACAGAAGCGTGATTAGCAGGAGCAGGAAGATAAGAAGAGACATCAGCAGCATGACCAGAGGCCAGAAAAGCAGTGGCAAGTGAAACAAGAACAGTTTGAAGTACCACCTGGGGCAGGTGTATGAGCAGGAAAAGCAGGGTTGGCAGCCAAGAGACCAGCAGGAAGAGTAGGGACAGACCGAAAAGGAGGAGTTAGAGTATGAGAGCAGGAGAATCAGCAAGAGGAGCAGACACCTAAACATCAGGAGCAGCAACATCACTAGCAGAGGGTGAGCAACATGAACTTAAAGGACATCAGTAGAAGCAGAGGCAGGAGCAACACGAGTAACAGTGCAGTAGAAAGAGCAGAAGTAGGAACAGCAAGAGTAAGAAAGCAGCAGTAGGAGCAAAAGGATGAGCAACAAGCCTTAGAGAGCAGCAGTATGAGCAGCAAGAGTTAGAGAGCCACAGTAAGAGCAGAAGCATGAGCAATAAGAGCAAGAAAGAGAAGCAAGAGCAGCAAGAGTAAGAGAGCAGCAGCAGGAGCAGAAGTAGGAGCAGAGGCAGGAGCAACAAGAGTAAGAGAGCACCAGAAGGAGCAGCAAGAGTAAGAAAGCAGCAGTAGGAGCAGAAGCAGGAGCAGGAAGAGTAAGAGAGCAGAAACAGGAGCAGCAAGAGTGACAGCAGCAGTAGGAGCAGAAGCAGGAGCAAAAAAGAGTTAGAGAGCAGCAGCAGGAGCAAAAGCACGAGCAGCAAGAGTAAGAGAGGCAGGAGCAGGGGCAGGAGATGGAGCAGCAAAGACTGTAATATCAATATCTTATAAACCCTGAAGGCCCTTTGGGAGATTCAGAAGGGATCTATTACCGCCCCCGTGTATCTCTCCGGAGATCCGGACGTCGGGGGATCTTCGGGGCAATTTAGGTGGAAAAGAATGAAAGGTGAAAAAAGGGGTGGAGAGAGAGAGAGAGAGAGAGAGAGAGAGAGAGAGAGAGAGAGAGAGAGAGAGAGAGAGAGAGAGAGAGAATTTAAAGATCGTGCACGAGATTGAGAAACAGACAGTGTCAAATGTTTTCATGGGGATTCATTATGCGTTATTACTTCAGAAAAGGAAATAAATAGGGAGAAATACAGATATTTTTTATAAAATAATACAGGCAGGCATATTAGTCCCCTCCCCCCAACCACCACCAGGCCTTGTTTTCACGCCTGAGAGAGGCCTATTGGTTTAGGTTACTTTCGTTAAAACTACTTACTCACTTGGCCTCTTGAATTATTTGCCTAGTAGTTAATCACATGCCGGTTACAACCAAGATACATACATACATACATACATACATACATACATACATACATACATACATACATACATACATATATATATATATATATATATATATATATATATATATATATATATATATATATATTTGTATATATTGCATATATATGTGTGTGTGTGTTTTGTGTGTGTGTATATGTTAAACACGCACATGAATAGATACACACAGATCATTAAATAGATAAATATGTACTCGCTAGACCAACGATCTTTCGAACAGCAAGGGTTTGTAACGTTGAGTCTGGTTTGATATTGGGTGGGTGATCGTCAGGAAAATAACGGACAGCCTTTTGAACGTCTGTGGAGAAGGGGATGAGGCTAGCAATCTCACTTTAATAATACTCTAGGAAGAGCATGGGAACACAGAAAGATAGAGAGAGGAAGAAGCACACTGTGTACTAAAACTATCCGTTAACTGAGAGTAAACAAAAACAAAAAAAATCCCAGCTTACGGAGCTTCACCCCGGTACCTCGTTCAAAACAACATCGAAACAGAAACCATAGAGCATTATATAATTAGGGGAAGGGATCCGGCAGTGAATAGGCCTTTTTAAGGAGTAGTACTAATTAACACTCGTAATTAGCAGCAAGAGGAAAAATAAAATTAATAAACGGGCCTTAAATACGATTCAAAAATCATCTGAACTTATTTTTTCACATTCGAACCTTTTTTCTTTTCCAGATTCTAAAGATATTTACCGTACCTTCTTCAGAAATTATGTTTTTTTTATCGACAGAAGGGATGTTGATAAGGAACAAACAACTACACACGAACGCACGCACACACACACACACACTCACTCACTCACATAAATATATATATATATATATATATATATATATATATATATATATATATATATACACATATATATATATATAAATATATATATATACATATATATACATATATATGTATATATATATATATATATATATATATATATATATATATATATATATATATATATATATATATATATATATATATATATATATATATATATATATATATATATATATATATATATATATATATATATATATATATATATATATATAGAGATTATACAAACGAAAATATGGATATATAAATTATACATTCTTATAAGGACGTAAGTAATGAAAATAAATAGAAAAATACAGCAGCTTATTACACCTGAGGGATGAGTCCACTAGTTACTTTAATTACTAAATCACAGACTTCTTTCTTCTTAGTCCTTAGTCGAGATTTTTTTTATCCCCAGTAACTGAAATACCTAGAATTATAAACCGGAGTTTATTCATGGCCAACATAACTCTGGTCTTATTTGTCATTTTTTGTTATTCTTAATATTCTGTAATGGTCATACTTTTCTATGTTGGCTTGGGTCTAAATCTGTTACACTTCTCATGTAAGAATATCCAGTGACAGAACTTGACACGTGACTCTTTCTCTCTTTCTCTCTCTCTCTCTCTCTCTCTCTCTCTCTCTCTCTCTCTCTCTGGCTGTCTTCCATTACTATGAACAGGCTTTACCGAGACCTCTCGAAAAAGAGGTCCTCGAGCGGCTGACAATATGAGCTGTGGCCACTTAAATTCTAGACTTTGGGGGCCCTTGACCTCTCGAGTGTCCTCCACTTACATTCCATAGTTGCTCTAACTAACTAATTACTGCACAGGGTTATGCCCAAGAGGCCGCGTCCTTCGAAAGACGAGGATTTATTGAGTCGGGACGTGGCAGGCAGGCCAGGGGAATGTGACGGAAGGCTCTTCTTATTCGGAGGAAATATATAAACAAGTAAAAAATGCGCCGAAGTTTCTTCGGTGCCATCGAGTTTTCTGTACAGCCGTTAAAGCGTATAATCAAGGCCTCTGAAAATAGATCTGTCTTTCGGTGGTCTCGGTATAATGCTGTATGAGCCGCGGTCCATTTAACCACGGCCCGGTGGTGACCTATCCTATATCGTTGCCAGAAGCACGATTATGGCTAACTTGAACCTTAAATAAAATAAATACTACTGAGGCTAGAAGGCTGCAATTTGGTATGTTTGATGGCTGGAGGGTGGATGATCAACATACCAATTTGCAGCTCTCTAGCCTCAGTGGTTTTTAAGATCTGACGGCGGACAGAAAAAGTGCGGACAGAAAATAGTCCAGACAGAATAAAGTGTGGACGGACAGACAAAGCCGGCACAATAGTCTTCTTTTACAGAAAACTAAAAAAAAGGGGGAAAATACTTCAGCATCGTTTTCTCTTAGTTTTCCCTTGACAACTCATGTTATCGAATTCACATGCCTTCCTTCTTTTAATAATATTCAGTTTTCGAGTTTTTCTGCAATATTTTTTTAAGAAGGTTTTTAGTACCAAGTTCACTTAACTGTGATTTTCTGACTTTTATTGCGGCCTCCATAAGGCCTGAATTACAATGTTAATCATTATAGTTATCCAAGACTCATTCTTATTTTCATTGTGGAAGCATGGTCAGCATGTTAATGGGCTTTTCGTTTTGTTCTTCGTGAATGGAATAATAATAATAACGGTAAGAAAAAATTATGGGGAAGCTTGGAAGGGTTATTAGTACTCTCTAATTTGAAAAATCGCGGAGAAACATACAGTTGCAAGCATCTGTTTTATAACCCAACACATCACACACACAAACACATACACACATATACATATACATATAAGTGTGTGTATTTGTATATGTATACGTGCGTGGGTTGTGAGAGCATCTGAGTGTGAAGAGAATTTAACAACAATCAGTCAACTTAAGCTGATCATGAGTTTTTTTCTTCAATTTGAATCGGCGATAAATTCCTATCGCTTAAAAGAAAGGAGAAGAGCCGTGTATCTTCTTGTTCAGTAAATTTTCTCTGATCCCAAAATTTATGAGATTTTACTCCTTTTTATTTTTTCACATCGCCAGATGTGAAGATTTACGATCATGATTCCCCGAGAGAGAGAGAGAGAGAGAGAGAGAGAGAGAGAGAGAGAGAGAGAGAGAGAGAGAGAGAGAGACGGGAAAAAGTTATAACACCATTCCTCAAGAATTCACAAACAGGAATTTTAGAAGGGAGGCGATCCGTTTCATTATTATAATCGGTAACGTTTTCACAAAGAGAGAGAGAGAGAGAGAGAGAGAGAGAGAGAGAGAGAGAGAGAGAGAGAGAGAGCGAGAGAGGCGGAAAAAGTTATAACACCCTTCCCAAGACTTCACAAAACAGAAATTATAGAAAGGAGATCTTTTTCATTATTATAATCGGCAACGTTTGCACGAAGAGAGAGAGAGAGAGAGAGAGAGAGAGAGAGAGAGAGAGAGAGAGAGAGAGAGAGAGAGAGAGATTTTTTAACATCTAGCGGAGAATTAAAAAATAGAAACCAGATATGGGGAGTAATATATCTTATTGTAATCAACGGCGTCATAACGCGTGTGCAAAGGTTATATCGCCCGTTTCCCAGCCATTAAGCTCTGGCGATGATTAATGTGAATATAACGAGATAATTACGGTTGATAAGTTGAAGATGGACTCATTTATTTCCCAGTCTTGATTATTCAGCGGAATCACAGATGAAACCAAAGCAAAGAAAACCCGTTATATTCATTGGAAATACAAAATGAACCATAAAACAATTAACTCACAGTTTTGCTGCTTTTTTTAAATTCGTATCTACCCTCTCCAGGCACTCCAAGACAACCCTGACTTACGATATTCCTTCTCTGTCTCTCTCTCTCACTCTCTGCTTTTAGACAGCAAAACAAATCCTTATTGTACTTAGTTCCAAGCCTTAGGAGAAAATAAAAATTCGCTTGTGGTTTTGACTTAGCTCTCTCTCTCTCTTTTTCTCTGTGATGCTCAATTCCAAACGAAAATTTAGAGCAGAGGAGAGAATAATTATCACTCTCTTCTTCTTCTTGACCCAAATTACGAGAGGCTGGAGTCACTGGGATGTGCCTCGGACTCAGTTCGGGTTCTTTTCCTTTTTACGTTGTGCTGCGATTTCATTATTCGAAGCTCTTACGAAGTCGCTTGAGCTTCCTCTTTCAGATCATGTCCCTTTGTCTATCTATCTATCTATCTATCTATTTATCTATTATGATAAAGCTGTAATGCTTTTACAAATTACCTGCCTTCCGTTAAAATTTATAAAATTTACACGAAAATGTAACTTCAGTTTAGGCCTCTCTCTCTCTCTCTCTCTCTCTCTCTCTCTCTCTCTCTGCTTCATAACTACTGACATCATTATAGATATATAATTAATTCTTAACATTTTGATATATTACCCATGGTATTTGTCATTGAAATCCACAAACTAAAGCAACGGAAGCTCGAGTTTCAATTTTAAAGTTCCTTCCTCAAGAAAACCCAACTGCAAAAGCAGTTTTTGACTCTCTCTCTCTCTCTCTCTCTCTCTCTCTCTCTCTCTCTCTCTCTCTCTCTCTCTCTCTCTCCATAAAATTTACCTGAAATGACATTACCTTCCAAAATAGGTTTTCTAATGGTGAACAACATTTAACTGTAACTTTCCTTGATCTGGGTACTCACAGAAAGCAAACCATCATGGAAATTTTGTGTCTACGAAGGAATCCTTCAGCTCTCACTCTTAAGACACTACTCTCGAGGCTGCGTATTGAAAGCGACTTTCTTAATTTTGATCAGTGAGAACAAAAGAGGCTTTGGACGGCGGGCGGCAAAAGGAAGTTTCCCGCTACAAAGGATGTGCAGTGGAACGAGTTCTCTGGGCCAGGGCTGATAAAAAGGAAATCATAATAGAAAACCGCAGAAAGGAAGTTGAACAAAAAATGTTGGATAATAATAGAGCAAAAAGGATTATTAATAACGGTGGAAGGTAAAATGATGGAAGAGAACAGAGGATGTTCGAGTAATACTCTTGCTCCCCGATTATGTTGCGAGTTATTATGCGGAACTGATATATATATATATATATATATATATATATATATATATATATATATATATATATATATATATATATATATATATATATATATATACATATATATATTATATATATATATATATATATATATATATATTATATATATTTATATATATATATATATATATATATATATATATATATATATATATACACTGTATATATAATTGAGAAAGAAACAATATTTAACTATTAAATATTTATACACACACACATATATATATATATACACAGTATATATATATATATATATATATATATATATATATATATATATATATATATATATATATATATAATATATATATATATAATTATGAATGTATATATGTATATATATATATTTGAAACACGAAAAAGAACAAATGGGAAAAAAATATGTTAGGCTATATTTCTTAGCACGAATGAAATTATCAATATTACTGATAAGATTAATAATAATAATAATAATAATAATAATAATAATAATAATAATAATAATGATGATGATGATGATGATGGTGATGATGATGATGATGATATTATTATTGTTATCATTATTATTATTACGATTAGTAGCTGCAGTAGTAGTGATAATAATAAAATCATTTCGTTACACGATGAATGAAAACTGGAAAAGATGACCAGTATCCCACAAGCAATATATATATATAATATATATATATATATATATATATATATATATATATATATATATATATATATATATTATATATGCAATCTATCTATTATACTCAGGAATATTATTTTATTTATATCTCAACCAAAATCACCTGCATGGGCTAAGTTCAGGCGACAATCGTGGGGAATGAGCTGCTTTATTCATCCCGACAGCTGAATATTTCGGAGAATACGGGGGAGCTATGAATACGGGAACACGCGAATAAGGGAAATTGTGAAACACAGTTGCCTGAATACGGGAAAATGGGAATGGATGTCCCTGCAGGTCAGAACGTAGTGTCTCCCCGTGTCAGGGCATAATGCACACGGAACGGGCGAGTCGAAAAGTTACGCATATTTATTTAAAAAGGAAAGATATAAAATTTAATGGAAGCATCCTAAGTAGATTTAACAATTATTATTATTATTAATAGCATTAATGCTGAAGATAAATAGGTCTTGAATTTTGTGCTTGAGGATTCCACATCACATATTATATATACTGTATATATATACATATATATATATATATATATATATATATATATATATATATATATATACATATATATATACATATATATATGTATGTGTATGTATATGTGTATAAATATGTGTATAATATATATATATATATATATATATATATATATATATATATATACATATATATATATATATGTATATATATATATATATATATATATATATATATATATATATATATATATATATATATATCAGTGTTTACTATTCTAAATACAGAATACCTCTAAATTAGACATTTAATAGTTAAGAATGTTTCTTTCCCTGTTATATTATTTTCACTGGGTCTGGACTTGCCATACCATATGGTGCTGGTTCCATCGTCACCTGCATTTATGAAAAAAAAAGAGAAAAACTTTTGTGAATGAACGCCATCTTCCCTCAGTGGATAAATGCATATGTAGAGCTTTGTTTGGATAAGGGCATGGGGAGTATTGAATGGCAACTGTCTCAGTTTACTACACAAGAAAATATATGAAATATATAAAAAATACCCAAGTTCAAATCTTTTCACCGGCTCTTCCAAAATTGCGGTTCCTCATTACCCGTCATTTATGCCACTTGGGATCCGCATGCAATAATCATCAGATGGTTTCTTCTTCTTCTTCTTCTTCTTCTTCTTCTTCTTCTTCTTCTTCTTCTTCTTCTTCTTCTTCTCGCCTTTATCGTTATTCCACTTTATCAGGTATTTTTACTTAGTGACGGCGGAGATGGATGTAAACTCTCATTTCCCTTGACAAAATCTCCATCTCTCTCTCCTCCTTCTGCGTACCTGGCGATGGCGGAGATAGACGTAATTTCTCATTTCCTATCAAAAATATCCTCTCAGACGGAGAAATAGGGCGCCTTTATCATAAGAAGCTTATATTGAATATGCCATGATCTTGAATCTACCGCGTCGCTGCGTTCGTCGTGGCTTCTGGGAATCGACGAATACTCGAGACATTCTCGTAAAATGAAGAAAAAATAAACCTTCACTTTCTTAGAAGCTCTTTTTTTTTTAAAGTTCCATATTCGTTTTTTTTAATGTTGTAGTTTCTCTGACTTATTTTAAAGTTTGTGTGTGCTTGTGTGTACCAGTTTACTGAATGATCTTGATTTCTTTGAAATTAAGTTTTTTTTTAATATGATTTTCCTTTTCCAATGCGGTAGGATAATCTGCACTGTTTAAGCTATCTGTGCTACCCAATGGCCTTGCTGGCTTGTTACCTATTAAACTTTGTATATTTAGATTCTAGACCAGCTCAGATATACCTGTATTTCCTAAAGGTAATGATGTTAGTTTACCATTATCATTATTCACTGCTGCGTCAAATGCAACGAAGCAGAGAGATTATTAATCAGTCTTTGGGGAGTCTTGCATCACAGCACTTCGTTTACTGATTCAGTCCACATGCAACTCGACATTTTTCAGAGAGGAATAAATCTCATGAGTTAGGTGCACTTCGTTTTTTTTTTTATTGCTTTCACGCTCTTTTTCTTTTTTTACACGTTTCTCCTTGTTGTATTTACAGTTTTACTATTTGTGTAGGATCGTTCAAATACATGCTCTCCATTCTTCTCCTTAAAACAGAGTAATATTCGTATAATATCGGTGGGATGAATTAGCAGTCGTATAAGTGGAAAAGGAGAGGAAATCAAAGAATAATTCTTATGGATATCCAGTAGCAGAGAAGAAAACCAACTAAATATGTCAAGCATGTTGTAAATATTATCATTTTTTTTTAACTTTAAGAAAGTGATAAACATTTGGGTTATTCACTGGTAGAAAAATTTTAAAAATACAATACTAATTTATCTACTGTATTTCAAGAAAGCGATAAGTGTCTCAACCTAGGTATCAGCCAGTGGCAGAATGACTGTAATAATGAACATAAGAATTCTTTCATCTAAATCTCTTTAATTACAAAAGATCTAGAAGAAAACAATCTCAGCTAGACAAAGAAAAACGTAAAAGAGTGTATCAGAAAGCAATACAATCAACAATTAGTGGGCGAACCCGAATCCACGAAAGGTTAATAACCAAACGCCTGTGGGCGTACAAGGTTAAACAATTCAAGGAAAAAAAAATACAAAGGTTAAACCAATCACATGAAAAAGCAACGAGCAAAATCCTTTCAGCCGAAGAGGTGAAAGGTTAAACGACCAAACTAAAATGGGTAACGCTAAGCCGATGAACTGAAGAGGTAAAAAGGTTTTATTATCTTTCATATATTTTTCATAGCGAGTGGACTGTCCTTGTTATTGTTCGATTAACCTGCCCTTGCGCCATCAACGGCTCTTCCTCCATAAGCACAGTTCGGTACAGCCAGGCAAACTCTAGTCAAATAAAAGCATAGCTTCGTTAATGTGCGGCTTTAGTGTACACTTCATCAACGATAAACACTCTTCTTCTTAACTGGGAAACTTTAAAAAATAAAAAGTGTGATCAAGACGCAAGTTGCTTCCATATTTGGAATACACACAGAGCGTATATATATATATATATATATATATATATAGTATATATATATATATATATATATATATATATATATATATATATATATATAGTATATGTATAAATATACACACATATACACACACATATATATATATATATATATATATATATATATATATATATATATATATGTATATACTGTACGTACAGAATATGAGGCATCATCATCGAAAGTAAATATCCCTCCAATATTTTACATGACATGAAATTACGAGAAGCATATTCCCATTAATTAGAAAAAAAGATGAAATTTTAGTTTTACTGTCGTTTAATCAATAAGCGAACATAAAACCCAGCCATGCTCAAAATCCAATCGGAAAAAACAAGCAACAAATGCCAAAAAGTTTGCAGTGCTGGGCGGGTGATACATATTTTTATAAAAAAAAAAAAAAAACCGCGCTTTCCCCTTAACTCATGTATATACATTTCTTCATATTTCTCACTCGTAACACATGGTACCTTAAATTATCTCATTTTCTCTTACTCTTTTCCTCTCATTATCTTCCTCCGTTCTGTCTGTCTGTCTGTCTCTAATATCATCCTACTTTAAGCTAACTTTACAGCAAGAACAGTAGACCATAAAAATGAGAGAAATCCATGTTATCATAAAAAGCGTTAGTATGCACTGAAGGAGCAGAGTAGAAATAGGAATAGATACTCAAAAATATATTTATGGGAAAAATGCAAAAGAAGGTAGAACTTTCTTCAGAAGATATTCTGCTGATAGAAAGTGCAGGAATCAAAAGAATATGGCGTATATTATGTTTTCATTATTATTATCTTTTATTTTCGTGAGACATTTATCGGAAGGAATAACAATGACCCTCGTGATAAACATAACCTGAGTATGCTTATACCCGAGAATTACATTTACCATACGGAGAGAGAGAGAGAGAGAGAGAGAGAGAGAGAGAGAGAGAGAGAGAGAGAGAGAGAGAGATTATTGCAAGAACGGCAGATAAAAATATATGAGGTAGAAAGTTACAGAAATTGAGATAAGATCACAGATAGGGATATGAAACTTGAGAGAGAGAGAGAGAGAGAGAGAGAGAGAGAGAGAGAGAGAGAGAGAGAGAGAGAGAGAGAGACGGATGGCTGAAACTCTTCCCTTCAATAAAGACATGAACTAATGATTTCGGGCAAAATTCTCCAGATGTTCCCATGGCAACGGGTTAGCGCCATACTTGAGCGGTTGTAACAAATCTTTGCAAAATTGGAGAAAAAAAAATCCTTCCTTCTATTTATAATATAACAGTTCGGGAGCCACACTTTGGCATAAAACCACGTATACATGCGATGTGAGCGCAAGAACACAAACAACTATGCATGTATATATATATATATATATATATATATATATATATATATATATATATATATATATTACATACACACACACACACACACACATATATATATATATATATATATGCAGATATATATATATGCAGATATAAAGGCATAACTATATATCGAAATCTATATTATCACAATTCTACATCCTGTAACACTAAGCCCACCGAAGGAAAAGTCACAAAAGCAAGAAGAGAGAGAGAGAGAGAGAGAGAGAGAGAGAGAGAGAGAGAGAGAGAGAGAGAGAGGAAACAGTAAAAGTGTTTCTGCAGCAAACGGTGGCTCTGTCAATTTCTGACAGCTGGTACGTCGAGAATTAAACATTTATTTGATAGGGTCATCTGTATCCCGCCCGCCAGGGAAAATTCCCAAGCGGCTTCGAAGCTCAGCTTTGGACAGGGAGAAGAAATGATGGCTGTGTCCAAGGAAATAAAAAGGGCCAGATATCATATATACATCACTTTGTTGGGGCAATGAAAGGCGGTGATACACCTTAGATTATGTGTGTGTGTGTGGGGAGAGAGAGAGAGAGAGAGAGAGAGAGAGAGAGAGAGAGAGAGAGAGAGAGTACATAAAATCTGTTAAAATTATTGAATATTATTGAGCTTATATAATATATATATATATATATATATATATATATATATATATATATATATATATATATATATATATATATATATATATATATATATATATATGTGTGTGTGTGTGTGTGTGTGTGTGTGTGTGTGTGTGTGTGTAAAGAGGAGAGAAAGAGAGAGAGAGAGAGAGAGAGAGAGAGAGAGAGAGAGAGAGAGAGAGAGAGAGAGAGAGAGAACCAAGCGTAAGAAAACCTGAGGTAAAAGGAGACACGAATGAAAAAGAACAAAAATACAAGAGAAAGATAGTGAACAGCTTC
>NC_089760.1:30327500-30332500 GCF_040412425.1 Macrobrachium rosenbergii
AGCAGGCACAAAAATTGTTTAGCGAACTTTATTATTATCAACCCCACTAGAGATCCCTTACTTCTTTAAGGCGTCATATTCTTTTATTTTTCTTTTCTTATTTATTATCTGCCGTCAGAATCTTGACTTGTCAAGATTTTTTCATTTATTTCTTAAAAAGTTTAAATTTTAATTTCATAACTCCCTTTGGGTCTTTGTTCTAGTGCAGGGCCGTCCAACCCCATGCCCGTGGGCCAAAAGTGGCCCGTTTGGTTTTGAAAGTGGTCCGCTAGAGAAAAATAAGTATAAGTATACTTCTCTTTTTTATATACATACATACACACAGGTGGCCCGCATGACTTTTTGTTTTTTTCAAGAGTGGTCCTCAGACTAAACAATTTGGGCGGCCCTGTCCTAGTGCCATATATTACTATGCTATTCACTTACATTTTAATCAATATCTAAAGGCTTATTTTGCTTGCAAAAGAAATTTATGTCATAATAAACCTGAATAAAGGCATAAGACAGCCCCTGAAAATAAGAAGCCTAATAGAAAGCAGCCTCCTGGAATAAAGGACTTCAAAAACTCGGAAAATAAAGTCAGGTCGAGAAATCCTCTCTTTAAAGATATGGAAGAAGTGCCTTAGTAATGTTGAGGAAATAATTCTCACAAATAAACAGAATTTTTTAAAAATACTGTTCAGCACTCAGTGTGGACATAGACTATACTGATCATATTATTCTTATGCGTTTACTGACTTTGACATTAAACTTCATCGATTACAATTTTAAGTCAATTTACTGTGGCATAACGAAGGTATCCAGTAACTTGTGAATAATGTAAGAAAAGTAAAGCAGAAACAAGGAAATCCATACAGTAAAATATAACTAAGAACTTAGAACAATAAACTAGTAAATATTAAAAAAAAACACTGCAATTCAAGAAATTTGTCACAAAATTAACAAAAAAAAAAAATGCAGCAGCTAAACTTTGCGCTAAAATTGCAATTGGAGCCAAATAATTTTAGGGTAATTTTCATCTTTAAAGGGACTCGGAACTCGGGTCATAATCTGAGAGAGAGAGAGAGAGAGAGAGAGAGAGAGAGAGAGAGAGAGAGAGAGAGAGAGAGAGAGAGAGAGAGAGAGAGAGAGAGCGCCTAGTCGTTTTAAAAGAAAATGAAAATTTAACTGTTAAAAAGGACAGATAAACCACATCAAATGAGAGATTTAATAAAACGCACAGATAATTTCCATGCCTTAACTCAAAAAATAAATAAAATAAAGAAATATGACAATACGTATATAATAAGCTAATCATGTTTCTTAAATAAACATTAAAAAGAAAAAGAAAATGTACCGTATATATCATTAAAAAGTAACTAACTTTTCTTTTCCTTTTAAAAGAACTTTCCGTAGTGTATATACCAGAAAATAAGACAAAATATTACAATATATGACACAAAAATAAAGCAAGTTCCTCGTTCCTACTCTATCACAAATAAAGCATAACACCACAAAAACCCATAAAATATTGAAATTCAAAAGACCCACATTGAAATGATATGGGAAAACAACTACTTTCACAACCCAAGCAAACACAAGTGAAATATGACTGGGTGGTAGACTTGGCCAAAAGATACTTATCTTTCCCAAGCAAATGATTATAAATCCCATTAGAACTGACTCGCAAACCCATCATTATTCATGTTTATTTTCCCTCAACCAGTTCTTTCCTGAGTTTCTTTTTTTCTTCTTTGCATGTTTGGGGCCGCGAAAGAGATAATGAGGTTTCGCATAATAAATATGCTGGGCGAAGTGATAAATTAAAAGTAAGGGATAGGGAGACAGACGATATACAGAGAGAGAGAGAGAGAGAGAGAGAGAGAGAGAGAGAGAGAGAGAGAGAGAGAGAGAGAGAGAGAGAATAAAAATAATTCAGAAAAATATAGGCTCAAAAAAACAATACGTGCGTATCTATATTTCCTCTGTTGAAGCATATGTCACAAAAAGCATCTGTATTCATCCAAAGGAGAGAACGTAAATAAGACACACACACACACACACACACACACACACACACACACACACATATATATATATATATATATATATATATATATATATATATATATATATGTGTGTGTATATATATATATATATATATATATATATATATATATATTATATATATATAAATATATATATATAAATTTTAATATATATATATATATATATATATATATATATATATATATATATATATATATATATATATGTATATGAATAGATATACACTACATTTTAAGTAGAATAATGTCACATTATTCACATTCAGCTAAAATGAGTAAGGGGTTCATAATTCAGATGAAATTAAGGTAAAAATAATGTTTTAGAAATGAACGTGAGGCATATTACACAAAACAAATTGAAACCAAATCTGGATTTTTATATACAATGAGAAAGAGAAATTCAGACAGACTGACAGACAGACAGACAGACACAACGACCAATACCTAAGCAAAAGGAGGCAATGTCAAAATAAAGTCTCTGCACCATCATAGAAATTTGGACCCTGTACCATCCTACATTTATAGATCGGGTGGGGTAGGAGGAGCTGAGAATATCGGGTTGGTGGGGAGGGGCGGGGAATGGCCTGGCTGGGTGGGTGGGTGGGAGGGTGGAAGGATAGGGGGGAGGGGGAGACGGAGAAGTGGATGAAAATAACCCCAGGTTAAAGTGGTGCGATGCGAAGGAGGGGAAGAGGGATTTCGGCAGGGGCACTGAGTGTATTGGACTAAGGGTTTTTGGGAGGACTGGTATATAACCTCCTTCTCCCATGGCATAGATAACAGAGAGAGAGAGAGAGAGAGAGAGAGAGAGAGAGAGAGAGAGAGAGAGAGAGAGAGAGAGAAAGTAAGACATTTTCAGAGGGAGTCAAAACTTGAAGAGAGAGAGAGAGAGAGAGAGAGAGAGAGAGAGAGAGAGAGAGAGAGAGAGAGAGAGAGAGAATTAAGACATATTTTCAGAGGGAATCAAAACTAGGAGAGAGAGAGAGAGAGAGAGAGAGAGAGAGAGAGAGAGAGAGAGAGAGAGAGAGAGAATTAAGACATATTTTCAGAGGGAATCAAAACTAGAAGAGAGAGAGAGAGAGAGAGGGAGACAAATTTTCAGTAGAATCAAAACTAGAAGAGAGAGAGAGAGAGAGAGAGAGAGAGAGAGAGAGAGAGAGAGAGAGAGAGAGAGAGAATGGGGAATTAAGACAAATTTTCAGTGGGAATCAAAACTAGAAGAGAGAGAGAGAGAGAGAGAGAGAGAGAGAGAGAGAGAGAGAGAGAGAGAGAGAGAGATTAAGACATATTTTCAGAGGAATTAAAGACAAATTTTCAGTGAATCAAAACTAGAAGAGAGAGAGAGAGAGAGAGAGAGAGAGAGAGAGAGAGAGAGAGAGAGAGAGAAAGATACAAATTTTCTGAGGAGAGAGAGAGAGAGAGAGAGAGAGAGAGAGAGAGAGAGAGAGGAGAATTAAGACAAATTTTCAGAGAATGGGGAATCAAAACTAGAATCAAAGAGAGAGAGAGAGAATTAAGACAAATTTTCTGAGGGAATCAAAACTAGAAGAGAGAGAGAGAGAGAGAGAGAGAGAGAGAGAGAGAGAGAGAGAGAGAATTATTTTTAGGTTACAATGTTTTAACCTAACTGTCCATGAGAAAAAATACAAATAAATATTTTTCTAGAGAGCGACAGAAAGGAAGAAAAAAAAAAGAGAGAGAGACAATTATAATTTTATAATAAGGCTGACTCCCAAGCGACCCTTTAATACATAGGATATCTAGACTGAGAGAGAGAGAGAGAGAGAGAGAGAGAGAGAGAGAGAGAGAGAGAGAGAGAGAGAGAGAGAGAGAGAGAGAGAGAGAGAATATATTTTTACGATTAGGGGAAGGTTTTAACCTAACTGTTCATGAGAAAAAATACCAATAAATATTTTTCTAGAGAGCGACAGAAAGGAAGAAAAAAGAGAGACAATTATAATTTTATAATAAGGCTGACTCCCAGCGACCCTTTAATACAAAGGATATCTAGCACTGAGAGAGAGAGAGAGAGAGAGAGAGAGAGAGAGAGAGAGAGAGAGAGAGAGAGAGAGAGAGAGAGAATAATTAGATTGTTATTTGATGTAACAAATTCTTTAGCCACGAATTGTCCAGTGAAAGGGCAAGCGATATTTTCATTTGCTTTTCGTCACAGGTAAAACGTTTTTATTTCGTTATTAAATCCCTCATATTTATTTATTTTAAAGCTCCCATAAATAAAAATCCTTTCGGATTCTTTTCCAACGAAATAACTGTCGACAGCTTAAAATGTCCGGCACATGGTATTCCTAATTATGAAGGTGTATATTATTATTTAGTTGCAAGCGCTAATAAGGTCATTTGAAAATCTTAACGACTCAATCCCATAATTAATGAGAACGAAAACATGCACAAAACTTGATGTTTTCTAGCCCTGAAGCAATAGCCTTAATGGAATTAAGAAGTATTTTGCAAGAATCTTCGTATCTACGGCTTTTTTTTAAGACTTAGAGGTCAGTTTTTTGGTGACAAATACACAGATATCTTTTTTCATTGACAGGTTTTTTGACGTGACAATCTATGACAATATCAGTCGACTACTGAGTTATTATCTGTGGTTTCAACCTTATATGTCATTCAGACAATGGATATCACAAAGCCAACCCTTCTGACATCTATGTAAACACTGGACACTTACCCACAGACCCAGACATATAGACGCTAACAAACGACTATTTCAGTGCTCAGAAGAGGCGTATCCAAAGAAATTTGGTCTTTCAACAAACAGACAAACCTGACACTTGAACACAAACATCTGATATACCCAGAAAAGAAAAAGGATTAAGGTAGACAACAAACGCCTGATTTTTCGAGTTACAACAAAACTACCAGAGATTACAAACAGACACATGCAAATCAGAACAAACCCTGATTTTCCAGGGCAAGAAAAAGGTG
>NC_089760.1:30337500-30340000 GCF_040412425.1 Macrobrachium rosenbergii
CAACCATTCTCTCTCTCTCTCTCTCTCTCTTACTCTTCTTTATATTATAAAATCAAACTCTCTCTCTCTCTCTCTCTCTCTCTCTCTCTTCATTATACTATAAAATCAAACAATATCTCTCTCTCTCTCTCTCTCTCTCTCTCTCTCAAGATATTTCCAAAATAAGCCATTTTTCTTTCAATATCTCTTTCTCCCCAGAATCAACCCAATCTCTCTCTCTCTCTCTCTCTCTCTCTCTCTCTCTCTCTCTCTCTCTCTCTCTCTCTCTCTCTGCGGTAGCTAATTCCCAACTCTCCTTGGTCGCCATTACAACGTCAGCCAACGTCAGTCCATGCAAGGCGTTGGATCAATCAACGCTTTACCAAAGAGACTGCAACTTTCAGGGCAGAGAGAGAGAGAGAGAGAGAGAGAGAGAGAGAGAGAGAGAGAGAGAGAGAGAGAGAATGTACCCATAATGAAGGAAAAGATCTCCTGGAGCGAAAGAAGAAAAGCGCAAGGGTGAGAAGTGGTAGGATCTGAAGACGATACTGGAGATTCTGAATGAGGAACAGAAGAAGACCAGAAGAAGAAGGAAAACAAAGAAGACCAGGACGAAGAAGAAGTAGAAGAAGTTAGCGAGAAAGAAGGAGAAGAAATGGATTTTTAGCGCCGAAGTTTGAAAGAATTACGGCAGGAATTGTGTGGCTATCGCAGAAGGATTATGGGAATTTACAAGGTTTCGGAGGGATTCCACATGGCGCTGTGATCGCCCTTGATTGTGGAAGTGGTGGGATAGAGGGATAATATAGGTGGGGGGTTGGGGGAAGGGTCTTGAAAGGAGTGAAGAGGTAGGAAGAGGGAAAATCAAGTGCATGGAGTCAAGGCAAAAGCCGTATGCAAACTACAGGTAGAGTTGGAACTATGGATATTAACGAATATTTTTGTTGCGGACGTGTTCTTCTGTTGTAAGGGTAAGAAATTTATATATGCAATATATATATACATATATATACATGTACATATATATATATATATATATATATATATATATATATATATATATATATATATATATATATATACATTTATATGTATATAAATAAATATATATATATATATATATATATATATATATATATATATATATGTATATATATATATATATATATATATATATATATATATATATATATATATATATATATATATATATATATATGTATATATAAATATACATTATACACACACATATACTGTATATATATATATATATATATATATATATATATATATATATATATATATACATATATATATATATATATATATATATATATATATATATATATATATATATATATATATATATATATATATATATATATATATATATATATATATATATACTTGCGTGTGCGTGATAAAGAGAGAGGCTGCGTGTGTGCACTCGCGCTTGCAAAGACCAAAAAACCCACATTACGAACAAAATAACAAATTCGTGTTTCATTTCCTGGAGTGAAAAGTTGATATGTTTTTCGTCGTCGTACCGTGACGCAAAGACCGTCATAATCTTCGCATGATGAATGAACCCTCTCCGCTGAGATACAATCCCAACACGGGCCATAAAATATCATGCACCTGCTGGATACGTTTACTTACAGGGGATAGATACGTGCGTGTGCGAAGACGGATAGTGAAGATATAGTGTTTGATAGTGTGTATTTTTCCACCATATACGGTTTCCCCTTTCGATGGGGTGGGTCCAGAAAGTTCAGACTTCCGTTTTCACATGAAATCTTTTGGGATGAGGTTGATAACCCTATGAACTTCTTCTTGTACGTATTGAAACATGGGTGGACAGACAGGCTATTGAACAGGAATAAACCACAAACATAGTGAAACGTGGGCCAATGACTGTACCACTCAGTTTTGCCAGTCACAGTTACAAATGTTGACAATAGTTTGACCATTCAAATGAAGTAATACTTTATAATTGAAAACACGAAATAAAAATGAAGGTTTACTCATAGACAAATCCGATAGCATTATATATACATATATATATATTATAGATAGATAGATAGATATACTATATATATATATATATATATATATATATATATATATATATATATATATATATATATATATATATAAAGATTTACATACAGATACACATACATGCATACACATCGTATTACTTTATGTTAGAAAAGTTGATACACATATCCAAGTATATAACAAACAAATGAACCAGCGTTCCCTATTATATCCTTTGATCCTTAATGATAGCTATCTTAGTATTTGCTTTACCAATCCTTCGTGATGGAGTGAAAGGACTATTTTTTGACTTGCTAATTATAACCAAATACGTTCTCGGCGGAGCTCACTCTTTCAAAATTCATCTGGCTTCCAGAGTCAATATTACTTTAAATTACTTCAAGATATTAATTAAATTTTCTGTTTTGAGTGAAGTACTTTGAATGAAAGATTAAAAACCTGAGAAATGAACTTTCATATG
>NC_089760.1:30342500-30345000 GCF_040412425.1 Macrobrachium rosenbergii
TTACCATCTTCAAAACAACTCACTACAACAGGTATAATATCATGAGATATTTCCTTCACCCCCAAAGACAAGAAGTCAGCCAGCACCGCTAAAGCATTCCCCAAGTCTTCGAACGGTCTCAGAAATTCCAATAACAAGAACATAACTTATGGAGTAAATTATCGATTTTTCTATAAAGAACGTTGTTAAGGTCTTAGGTCCTCCAAGATATTAAATCTCGCTCTCGGGAGATCTCTTAATTGAGTCGTTTGACTGAACATTATGCTGTTAATGATCATGAGTGGGACTTTAGGAACTATCTCTCTCCCCATCTCCCTCTATTGGAAACTAATTTCCCCTCTCTATTGGAAATTATTTTCATTCTCTCTCTCAATCTCTCTCTTCGAAATGCTGTCTCTCTTTTTTTTTATATCATAGACTACTTTTCTCTCTTCTTATGTCTATCATTGTTTCTGCTTATCTCTTTCAAATAATTCTCTCTCTCAGTCTTTTCGAAGTACTCTTTCTTTTTATATTACTTCCTCTTTCTCTTTGAAATACTCACTCTCTCCCTTAGAATAATTCTCTCACTTCTTGACATAATCTCTCTCTCTCTTTGTTTCAACCTCATAGACTAAATTTTCTCTCTACTTATTTCTCTCAGTGCTTCTCTTTATCTCCTAAAAATAGTAAATCTCTCTCTCTCTCTCTCTAATTCTTTTATTCTAATAGTCATGAAGAATCATTTATCTTTTCCTAGTTGGCATTAAAATGTTCCACAGTCTCCAAAATGCGTTTGGGAACCATGAATATCAAATCAACTTCGGATAATTATGAGACGTTTATATTGGAAATTAATTGCTGATGAGGAATCCATTATAAAAAAAATAAATGGAGGAGAAAAAACTTTTTCCTTTTGCCCTTTGTAAGACAAGGAAGATGAAAACAGTTTTCTATTTGTAGTTCATGGACTTAGCAAAAAAAAAAAAAAAAAATGAGGAAGCAAAAGACTTCCAAACAATTTATAAATGTTGACGCATTTTCAGAAAACCTAATATCCGAGAAATACATAACTGGATATGTTTTTTTTAACCATTCCAATAAATAACAAATTTGAAGATGTCTTTTGCATTTCGATAAGTCTAGTGTCATTTCATAGATGTTTTAACAGATGAAAAATTTAAATATATCTTTTATTTATTATATTAATTACATAGCTGTTTTAACAGATAAAAAATTTAAATATACCTTCTATTTATTATATAAATTTCATAACTGTTTTAACAGGTAAAAAATTTAAATATATCTTTTATTTATTATATTCAATCTCTCATACCTTGAAGGTTTTCCTGGGCATATTTCTGTTTTCTTCAAAACTTTAGTTATAACTGCATAATAATCTCTACTTACAACAGGGTAGGTTTTTCTTATCCAAAACTGTTTAATAACTCAGGAATACTTTCATTAAAATTTGCACGGCGTCAAAAGATCTATTTCATATGATTTCAGTTACAAGGTTTCTACAAGGAAATATTTCCATCAAATTGTTAGTAGGTTCTACAAGGTAAAATTTCCATCAAAATGTAAGTAGGTTTCTGCAAGTTAAAATTTCCATCGAAATGTTAGTAGGTTTCTACAAGGTAAAATTTCCATCGAAATGTTAGTAGGTTTCTACAAGGTAAAATTTTCATCAAAATGTTGGTAGGTTTCTACAAGGAAATATTTCCATCAAAATGTTCGCAGGTTTTACAAGGAAATAACCCATCAAAATGTTAGTTAATTTCTACCCTGAGATGACTAACATTCAATAAAATACAAGTTATATTTATCTTTCTTCAATGTGTTCTTAATATCCACAAACTATTTTCGCAAAATATATTAATCTCGTAATTCCGAACTTTTCTCGAAAATTTTAGCCGTTCCGAGGAGAGTTAAAGGTTTTTAACTTGGCAAAATCTCAGCATGGGGAGCGCGCGTTCTCATGGATTTACTGACTATCGGTTAAAGCTCTGTGGGAAAGTAAAGGTTCCGGACGCATGTCTCGAGGAAAAACCCTTAGAATTCATGAAAGGGTTAATGTCTGTGAAGACGCGTTTGGGAATATAGGTATAAGATCTTGATGTACACGCCTCTCTCTCTCTCTCTCTCTCTCTCTCTCTCTCTCTCTCTCTACATATATATATATATATATATATATATATATATATATATATATATATATATATATATATATATATATTCACATACATCTATATATATTTACACACATACACACACACACACACACACACACACACACATACACATATATATATATATATATATATATATATATATATATATATATATAATAATCTACTCTCTCTCTCTCTCTCTCTCTCTCTTTCTCTCCACTATACATCTCTCTTTCTACAAAAAACTACGTTCACCTTTTCCATATACCGGAAGATGCGTTAGCAACTCTCTGGTAGACATCAAAGGTGCCTCACACTGAGGGACCTGGGGCAACCTGAACGAATTG
>NC_089760.1:30352500-30355000 GCF_040412425.1 Macrobrachium rosenbergii
CTCGAGGCCCAAGTGCTAAGGAGGATGCCTCTGAGGGTGGAGGGAAGTGGAGGGAGGGGAGGGGGGTTGGGTTAGTTGGTTGGAGATAAGCAAGGATTCTCTGAGGACGAGATGAGAACCTATTGTCTCCCTCCTCCCTTTTTTTCTCTTTCCTGGAACGCGGACATTTACTTTGTGGTTTCCCGTAATTATCATCCGTTCTCCGAATGAAAAGCTAATTGGATGTCCGTTAAAAAAAAAAATTTACTATACACACACACACATATATATATATATATATACATACATGTATATGTCTGTATATTATACATATATATGTATATATATTACATGGTTATATCTGTATACTATGCATATATATACTGTATATATATGCATACATATATATATGCATAGTATACAGATACAATCATGTATATATATACATATATACAGTATATGTATAATATACAGATATGTACATGCATGTATATATATATTTATATATGCGTGTGTGTACAGTAAATTATATATATATATATATATATATATATATATATATATATATATATATATACACATACATACATACACACACACACACAATCACACACACATATAAGGTTGGGATACCGTGATCTACACCGCCCACCTTTGGAATGTGCAATCAGTCAAAATATTCTTGTTTTATAGGTCCGTGAATTGCTCTGGCCTATCGCCACCAGTCGATATGGACAAATTATGTATATATCTTGTCTTTCAAAGCATTATTATTATTATTATTATTATATTCAGAAGATGAACTCTATTCATATGGAACAAGCCCACATGGGCCTTTGACTTGAAATGCAAACTTCTAAAGAACCTGGTGTTCATAAGAAAGAAGTAACGGAAGGTAATGAGAAATATAGAGAGAAGAGATCAGTTATTATAAAAAATAAATTAACACATTAATAAACATATAAAAATGTAAGTAAATTACTAAAATGCAAGGAGACATGAATGCACAAAGTTCATAAGTAAAAAAGGTAACATTAATATATGTATATATGTGTATATGAGTGCTCTTGCGCGCTGCGTATATACACGCACATACATAAAAAAGGATCAACATTATGGATTAACTGTAGACCCATAATTAATAATGCTGCATTGGAAAATACATTTCACGAACCCAGGTTTATCATGAGTATAATTGCTTGATATCATTATCAACACAATGTATATTTCTTTATTGACTGAAAATGTAAATTTTTCAAAAGCTTACCTATCCGTCATAAACTGATGCGAGTAAATTTATTTCCATAACGAATGTTGGTTTAACGGTAATTTTCATCTTTTCATGCATTTACAGGTACCAGGTCATACGGTATTCGTTTTCCTCTATTTTCTCTTGTGACGAAGAGCACATTCTCAACATAATAATGATAATAATAATAATAATAATAATAATAATAATAATAATAAAGAAAACAACTCCAAACAAAATTGTTTCTCTGTCACTGGAGAAACACCACGGCAAGAGATGATCTACAGGGGCGGAGGCAAAATAGGGAGTCAGGGAGGAAAATACGGAGGCGTTGTGAGGCTAATAGGGAGGGTAACTAGGGCGGTGAGGAGGTAGGTGTGGGGGTGGGGGGGAGGCAAGGTAGCGAGTGAGCAGTCTGAAGAACAGGGAAGTGACAACTCCCAACAAACGACCTCCCCCAAACTATACTTAGTCTTGCGTTTGATGACGAGGCAAAGAGAGCCTCATCACTTGCGTGCGATCGCTGCCATTTCTCTCTCCGAGTATTTGCCGGTCCTGTCGTCAGGAAAGTGAACTTTGGACCGAGTACCATTGTTCGAATGACTTTGGAGTTTATCGCACCGAATGTTTTGTTGGTTTTGAGGATCATCAATTTGCGTATCTTGAGTGATGAACTGGAATAAAATCAATTGAATTCGCAGTTTAATTAAAATCATATTAACAGGAACGCACGCTGTCTGATTGTAGAAAATGTAGAATGATGAGGTAGATAAGTGGTCGAGTGAATATAGATGGTATCGTGAGCTAGATCTATATTTGATCGAGGAGTGTTTAATTAGAAAAAATAGATTACCTTCACGGTTTAAAAGAGATGAAATTAATGAAAGTGTTCACTCTTTACCTAATGTTGTGGTAACGTAGAAAACATGAGCATACTGGTTGTAAGAAGTGAAGTGGATCAGTGTTTTATTTTGAAATGTTCTAATGTAAGAAAATAGATTAAGACTGGCAGAAGTGTTCTAATGGAATGAAGTTTGATCGCCCTGTTTGAAGACTGAAATAGATCGAGGGTTTTGTGCAAAAAATGTTAGCATCCTTTAAGGTATATAAACTCGACAACAAAAATTGTAGCAAGCCTTAGAAAAAGGTGAAACAATACATTAACCGGAAGCAGTTTGCTGGGTTAGCAAACCATGTGAATTTCTCTCGTATTAACAAACTATTCTAAAGGAATGGCGGTAAATGGAGTGCAAAAATGGACGGAGCAACGAC
>NC_089760.1:30360000-30365000 GCF_040412425.1 Macrobrachium rosenbergii
ATATATATATATATATATATATATATATATATATATATATATATATATTGCACTGATGGGAAAATCAGTCTCAAGGTTTCACACCATTTTCAAATCTCACACTGGTTCCAAGTTTCCAGACAAAAAAAGTTAACCCCCGAAAAAATGAAAAAATAAAAAAACCGAAGCGTGACAGCGACTGAACGAAACGTTTTAACACATAATGTTAATCCTTTCTGTGATTCAGAGCTCCAGAAGAGCTGCTTAGATCCGACGTAGGTCACTTGAACAGTGTCCACGCTATGCAGTAAAAGTACATCACAAGAAGATAAAGTTTTAATCTTGGATTCATGACTTAGAATCGAGAAACATGAATTTTAAGGACTAATTTTAAAGAGGAAGAAGTAGTTAAGTGCATAATGAAAAGATTTTTAAACCATGGACTGGCCGAGACGGGAATGGCCGCCCACATCTAGGTCGGTGCTATCAATCCCACATTGTAAAAAAGCCATGAGAAATAGCTGAGGGAATACGGAGGAAAGCAAAAAAAAAAAAAAAAAAAAATCCGCATTCTGGAAGTGAATGTCATGCAAGACTGATGTAACCTTTCCCTTAAACTCTTTTTAGTTTCCAGGAGAGCTCTTTATTTTTTTTTAAAAAGAATACATTCTCATTTTGTTTAATCGTTATACACTCTTTTAATTTGCAACAATAGAATCATATCGAACGAAAAACATTAATCATGTTCGTGGCTTCAAACCCTGAAACTTAGGTCGATATACCTACCCCCGGGGGGTTAGGGACAGGGACTAGGGGCTATTCAGGAACAGGGGATGTTTAGAATAAAAAAAGAAGCAGGGAATACTAAAAACGTTAAAAGCTTTTAATGCAGCGAAAACAACTGCGTGCACGATCATTTCTGCCGAAATGAAGAATTAGAAAAAGGACAAAAAAAGAAAATGTAATTGCTCTTTCATCGTTTTGTGATTTGATTGAATTCATTCAGTTTATAATAACTTTACTGAAAATTCTGTTACATTTTTCTAGTAAAAACCCATTTATTCCAAAGGTTAGCCTATCTCATGTGTAAAAGTTAGTTATATTTATTCTGACGGTTAACTTGTGTCATGTGTAAAACTGACGTATGTTATAATCTATGCAGAAGCCATAAATTTAAGAGCATGAGACTGGTTGTCTGAGAGATAAACTCAGACTAAGCTAGGTTTTAATTTATAAAAATTCAAGTGAAGAATAACTCCGTTCGAACTTTTTCTTGTTAAGTATGAAATCAGAGCTGATATTGTAACAAATCGTCTATTCTCGAGAATTGGACACCAGACCCAACTTTGGGAACTGGCTTCGATTCTCAGTCATAAATTTGTGTGAACGTTTAATTATCTTTCCAAATTAATTACGCTGTAAGGCTTAGTAATAGCTCTCGTTGCATGAATCTGGCGTTGAATTTCGTTAACAAGATGTCATGTTGATAAATTCGATTGTCTATTGGAAACTGAATTAATCACATGTCTTGTTATGAAACCTTTGAAAGTCACTTTCAGAGGTTTCATATCTGAATATAGGTTTGAATAATGTCGAATATAGTTTTCAATATAATAATGTTGAATGTAGTTTTGAATAATGTTGACAAGAGGATGGAACTTTGTAAAGAAACATTAAGGAATAATACAGTCAATCGATATTCTTCTTCTTTTTGTAGAGACGAGGCAGAAAAAGGGCAACGTTCAAATCAAACTCGGCCAGGGAAAGAAATGCTATTGGCCTCGACTTCTAAAAGGGGAATAAAGAAAGTAAACATCGTCTCTTTTATATGAGGACTTCACATGACGACAAAAGAACAAAAGAATAGAAATAGGCTGTATTTTCAAGTTCCACCTCCCCTTAAACAATCAATCGACTGCGTCAGCCGGAAAAAAAGAAAACGACGGCAACTGCCTCTTCCAAACTCGTATCTCTGAGCCTTGGGATGTGTATTCAGAACACAATTGGATCAGTTCGGATCCTTTATTAGAGACTCGGAATGGATTCATGATTAAGCTGAATGAGGACGGGAACTTCATCATCCCTGCAAATAAAAAGGGAAAGATTTTTATATTTACCTCCGTTCAAGGAAGGCTTTTTTTTTTTATTTTGGTTCCGATCGTCTGTGTCCATCTGTCAGTCTATTAGCTGGATTGTGTGAAAGGGAATGAATTGATTTCTGGGATTTTCTTTTCTTAAAAATTGATGATGTCAAGTGGAAATATTGATTAAATTTAGGGGTGGATCCGTTAAAGATCTGGGACATGGATGGTTGTCATCGCTTCGTTGATAGTATATGTCAATAATGAATTTGGAAAACGAAAGCTTCATGCTGTTTGTTAAAGAAAATGTAAAAAAACACATAGTATTTAGTTCACTTTACTAAGTGCTTCATCGTATCTACAGAAAAAAAACATTGTAAAAAATTCAAGCTTTTAAGTGATTCCTCAGTTAAGCATGAGGAACGGATGTGACCTCTGTGTTGTTTTCCTCAAGGTCCACCTCCAGTTTGGAAAAACATGTCATGTCTCAGTGTAAGAGTACATGTATGTTCATATATCTAAATACCCCATTGCTCATTACTAATAAAATTTGAGCAGCTTCAACAGATCAAAGTTAATAATAAAAACAAACAAGTATTCTATCACTGTACTTTATCGCTTGTTTATTTTGTACCCGAAAATAACGCAAATGTCTGCATGTTTGCCCCTTAAATTAAAGCAACGGCACTTAGGATGTAATTAAATAAAATAAAAAAAATAAATGAAATATTAATTCAACCGAACCAACAATAACCTTTACCAAGTCCAACAACAACAACAACAACAACAATAATAATAATAATAATAACAATAACAATAATAATAATGATAATAATAATAATGTCCATTACACAATATGATAAAATTCGAGCCAAGCAAACAGCTTAACAATAACATTAGCAATATTCTGTTTCGAATTCACGCTATAACCACAAACGTACGAGTATAGCCACGCGTAGGACGCAGCTGTTTAAATCATGAAGGAACTCTTGGAAAAACTGTAATAGCCATTCCGTAATCCAAAAAGGCTTTCCAATGGGTCTGCAGGATTTTGAAGCAATCAAAGCTTCGCATCCACAAATCCACTTAAGTCCTTCGTGCTATCCTGTGCTATCATGTCCACCCTACATACGCCTATTCATTTCACGGCTCTAACACCAGCGATGCAATTGAATCACCGCAGAACAGAATGCCTTCGTAGGGATTACAGCAAATTAATTCTTGTGCATAGATTGAATTTGGGAACGTGATTTTACAGCAATTTTTGACAATCATGCAGATGGAATAATGCTTATCCACACTTATAGGCTACCGGTATTTATACACACACACACACACAGCAACACACACACCCATCCACACATACACACACACACACACACATATATATATATATATATATATATATATATATATATATATATATATATATATATATATATATATATATATATATATATATATGTGTGTGTGTGTGTGTGTACACACACACACACACACACACACACACACACACACATACATATATATATATATATATATATATATATATATATATAGAGAGAGAGAGAGAGAGAGAGAGAGAGAGAGAGAGAGAAAAGTTAATTTAAAAATTATAAGCACAATGCACACGTTCTTGGAAGCGAGCAGAAAATGCGTCCAACAGATGCAAATTAATCTAAGCTGACTTGAATTTTTTCCCACGAACGTCCTTCCTCTCCACCTTTTCTTAAATTCTTCAGCTGAAATTCTATATAAATTCAATTCTCATTTTTTCTTTTTCCTTTCGATTCATCCCCTGGGACATATGAAGAAAAGGTCGTATCGGGAAGAGCCGATACTATTGAAGTTTATAGTTTCTCTCTCTCTCTCTCTCTCTCTCTCTCTCTCTCTCTCTCTCTCTCTCTCTCTCTCTCTCTCTCTCTCTCTTCTCTTCTTTAGAATTTTTCATGGTCTCAAGGATAATGATTTAGTAAACATATAACTACTCGTCTTTCCCTATGTTCGACTGAAGACAATAAAATATGGAACATATTTTTCTATTTACCGAAAGTGGAGACAAGAAAATATGGAATATAATTTTTTCTATTTGCCAAAAGTGGAGTGAAGCTAGAATGTAATAAATTATAATGTGAAATGAATTGACATGACAAGTTTGATGTAGCTTGATCACCCGAAATGCAGATATATTTAAAAATTGGATTACATTCTGTCAAACCAAATCGAGTTACAAATGAGTGGAATTCGAATTGCCTTACACAGCAGTATGATTTGGCAATGTTTCGATTTTAAACAGAATACACTCAGCGGCATAAAAAGTGATGATTCTTTTATCAGTGATAATGAATATTATCATTCATAATGTTGTTATGGCTCATATGACATATTATTATTCAGTATTTACCCATATGTATATATATATATATATATATATATATATATATATATATATATATATATATATATATATAATATTATATATACATATGGATAAATTCTGAATAATATGTAATGTGAATCATAACAACATTGTGAATGATAATATTCATTATCACTGATAAAAGATTCATCATTTATTATGCCGCTGAGTGAATTCTGTTTAAAATCGAAACATTTCTAATTTAGAATGAAGAGGTCATTTATAATTTTTTTATATATATATATATATATATATATATATATATATATATATATATATATATATATATATATATATATATATATATATATATATATAAATATATATACATAAAATTATAAATGACCTCTTCATTCTAAATTTAGAAGCACACTCCTTCTCTCCAGCAATTATTTGTCTACGAAAATCGAAAAGAACATTAATTTTCTGAATAAACTTTAATAAAATAGAATAACCATTTTATTGTGTGAAAAAAAAGACAATACAAAAAAAAGAGAGAGAAAGAGAAAGAATCAGACGCA
>NC_089760.1:30375000-30380000 GCF_040412425.1 Macrobrachium rosenbergii
GCAGAGGTAGGTCATGAGAGGAAATAAAATGCGTGAAGAACAGAGAATAAAAAAAAGAATAAAAATATATCTGCTTTGAGTGATAGAAAAAAGAAATTCTACAACTTAAATAGAAGAAACTTGTAAATGTTGCAAGTAGAAAGCTTAATGTGTGTATATATATATATATATATATATATATATATATATATATATATATATATATATATATATATATATATATATATAAATGCATGTATAAATGTGTGTGTGTGCTAAGCTTTCTACTTTCAACTTTAGCCAGTTCCTTATATTTGAGTTTTCACATTTTTTCTGTCTCACTCAGAGCAATTATTTTGTATTCATATATAAGGTAGACAAAGAAGCATGACTGAAAGACAGATACACAAAAAAACAGACATGAAAGTAAAATAAGGAACAAACTAAAATTTCGCAGCCCACTGAACAAGGCAAAGATGAAGACAGGGCCAAACTATAAATTCATCGAAATTGGCTCTGAGGTAACTTGGGACGATTGGGTATCCAATTTTCGCCTTATTTACGGAGGAAAAGAATCGTATTACCGTGCTATTTACAGAAAATTTACATATCTTTATCAGGCTGTTCCGCAGAGAAGGCATAGAAGTGTAAGAATAAAATTTGTTAGAAATGGAAAAACTAAAAGTGGAGATAATAAACAGAACAAAGAGGAAAAGCGTCAGTTAAGAGAAAAAGGCAGCAAATAATACTGAATGCCGTTTTCCTCTGTTGGAATTTACAAAGATATTCAGAGCCTTTGTGATAATTACCTTTATTTGACGTGAAGCCTCAAAGGTGAAAATGATATTATTTTTTTTCTTAAAGCAGCCTGAAGCCAAAATAACTGCAAAAACAGAAGGGTTATGGTGAGAAAAAATTTTTTCTACACTAAACCATTGCGTAAAAAAACAGACCTTGAAATTAGTATTATTCAAAATTATACCAGCTCTAGAAAGCCATCACTTTGCTAAGCAACATTCAACAATTCAAGAACTAAGACGTCGTTTCTTTAAGTCAGCAGTAAAGACTAAAGATCAAGGAAGCAAAGCAGAGGTGACATTTGCAGCATTCGTAGGAAAGAATGTTGTTCTGAGTATAATGGAAGGCATGACTCTGAAGAATATAATAAACTGGCTGGTAACAGGGCATAACTCAGACGGGAGAGAGACACGCTGGGTTCACCTGCTACCGAATTTATTTTTCCAACAGTAGAAGTTGTATTAGTACTCAACAAGGGGGTTTCCAAAAAATATTAAAAAGATTCAACCAGTGAACCCTTTTAAACAGTTTTTATGAATACACTTCCAGTTTCCAGTTGTTACTGTTGCAATACAATTTAATCGGATTTAAACTAGAGTATACATAGAGACGTTCCGAGCAAATATGATGCCTACGAGCACAAAGTGATCCGTGGAGTGTTCATATACATGTACGTGGTAGAAAAATATGCGCATTGGGTAAAAACCTGTAGCACAAATACGAGAGAGAGAGAGAGAGAGAGAGAGAGAGAGAGAGAGAGAGAGAGAGAGAGAGAGAGAGACTCAAATTACGTCATCAAAATTTCCCTCGCTTACATCTGATGAGGCATCGATGAATAATATCATCCAAAAGGCCTTGTTTTTATATTATATTTTCTGGTAATTTTTTTCCTCTTCCTTTATCTACCTTTCAGAAAACGCAAGTTGACAGGAAGTGTCCTTTAAGACCGATTTCCCCCCGATATCACCACTTGACAAATCGTGGATACGGGTCCGGAGAAACCCCTCCCGGATGTTGTTGTGATGGCAATTCCAGGCGTTGCCATGGTTACTGCGGGGACGCCACGTGACTCGAACTTTGCTTCACTGCGTGTTTCTTGATCTCGTTTTGCCAGGGGATTATCTTAGATGCTTACGAAGCACGTTAGGCTCCGCATATTAGGCTCCTCATACGCAGGGCAGAACTTGCTCGGGAGTCGTTTAATCCACGGTTGGTCTTCTCTCTCACGCGTTACTTTGGCAACGACGTATTCGCTTATTCTGACCCCCACAGATACTTGTGTGGAGGTAGGGATCTCGGAGGTTAACCGATGCTTCATGCCAGTCCCTTTCAGAGTCCGGAGTATTCTGATTTTATTTGTATTTTCTGAATGAGTACATTTATAACTTTTTTTTCAGTGTTTGGAATATTCTGTTTTCATCTATAATTCATGAATGATTTAATTTGTAACTTTTCAAGACAGTTGGTTACATGTGAATAAGGCAAATTTATTATCTCACTGTTAAAAGGAAAATGTTACAATAAATGGACACACTCACAATGACTCACTCATAGAAACCTTTCGAAATATGCTCACAAACATATAGCCTACCTATATCCAGTGTTAACACATGCAAATTTTTGGATAAGTATCTGATTGTAATCTGTTTCAAGTCTCATACTTTGATAAAAAAAAAAGTATGAGAGCTAGTGTAACATCTGCTCCGCAATATTCTAATATAATTATGATTATGGCAACTACTGCTACCAAACTATATAATTTCTAACAATTACAAAACCTTCATCTTTAGAACAGTAAATATTTTCAACGCAAAAGCAAGTTACTGAAGAGCCAATAAGTATTATATACTAAATTTTTTATGATTACTGATAAAAATCGACTCACAAATCAAGAAATCAAGTTCTGAAGATGATGGGAGCTATCACAAGCTGAGACCAATATTATGTAAATTGTTCATATAAAGATGATTATATAACAAGTTGAAAATAGGAACAAAATTTCTTCAAATGGGTCTTTGGATCCTACTACTAGTACTACTACTACTATTACTAATAATAATAATTATGATAATAATTACAAGTAGATGAGCGCATATTCGGCAATGACTCTCGAGTGGGATAAAATTTTCCCCCATAGTGTGATTCGCCATGGCGTGTTTGCAACCCGGTGCGTGTCTCGGCTATGAGTGAGATCCTGCTCACGAGCTAAAATTTATTTTCTTCTCATTTATATTTTCCCGTTCCATTTATATTACAACTGTTTCATGGAGCAGGCCTAAAAGGCGATTCACTTGTTATGAACGTTCCTTGGGGAAAGGAGGATAATACAGTGCAGGTAAGAAAATTGGTAAAGGAACTGATAAATGTAACGAATGAATGAAGCTAAATCAACAGTGAGAAAAAATATCAAGAACCCCAATCAGAATTTTAGGATGAACAAACTGAAAGGTCTTTCAGAATAACTTCACGGCATCTTGTGAACTTAGCGCGTCCATGTACAAAGAGAAGCAGACAAAGAAAAACAATGAAAAAAACAAAAAGAAGTGTATTTGATGTAGGATTTCTTTGAAATTTTAACACAATGGAGATGCAGCAATGCGGTCCGCCTGCTATGGTGTGAAAGTTAAGAGTATTTGTGAGGACTACAATATGGACGAAGGGGATTTCTGTTTGAAAGGACGGTAAAGTAGAAACCTTGGCTAAGATGAGGTCTTTCATTGTCTTGTTTTTTTGTTCTTTATATTGTCTAAGGATAGTCTGTAGTTCTGGAAAGTGATGATACATGACACATGTAAGCAAATATTTACACACACACACACACATACATACATACACACATACACACACACACACACACACATATATATATATATATATATATATATATATATATATATATATATATATATATATATATATATGTATATATGTGTGTGTGTGGATACAGAAATAGTAGCACATGCTTTCGACAATATCATCCGAGCAAATAATAAAAGATTAAAAATAATAAAAATATTTCCCTTACAACAAAATTGTTATACATCCTTGTGATACTTAGTTACCTCGTCAGTGTTCTTTCTTTATCCCTGTATTTAAAAGATAACTTTCTATTCCATATATATATATACATATATATATATATACATATACATATGTATATATATACATATATATGTATATATATATATATATATATATATATATATATATATATATATATATACATACATACATACATACATACATACATACAGTCACTTTAAGCTATCAACTACAAAGAATGCCGATACCTGCATGGTCTATCCGTTAAAATACTTGCCAATCTATCCACCTGGAATCCCCTCGCTCCATCTTATTCATTGTACACTGACAAATCCCCCGGATTTTCCCATCTAATCCGTCTGCATTCACAGCATCATTCTTCTTGTTGCAATTGCAAAGCGTCTATCAACTGCTTTATCTCCTTTCCTCTTCCTCCTCCTTCTGTCGTCATTTTCGTGTCCTTTATTTATCGTTCTCTACGCCAATAGGCAGAGCTGTGACGGGACAATGATATTTCTTATATCTTTACAGCCCTCAGCAGTCCCTTTCCCTTTCGAAGAGGAATAATTGGATAAAGAAAGGAATTGGAATACAGGTGAAGAAGGGAATGGAAGCGAACCAACTTGCAACATTAAAGTACAATAAGAATGGCGATGACTAGGGAAAAAAAGGTACAAAGAGAATGGCGTAAACAAGCAAAGGTTAAAAAAATAAGATAAAAACGTAAAAGATTCAATGAGAAATAAACGACCAAGAAGTGAGTGAACAAAAGGAAAAGAAAGGAATAAGAGAAAAATGAAAGATATGAAAGAAAAATTCAAAGAGGAAAAAATCTACAAAAATGGATAAAAAGCAAGAAAAAGGAATAAGTGAACCAAATTAGAAAAAAATCGCCATAGAAAAGGTCAGGGACAAAGCCAGTAGTCCCTGGGGGATACGCCTTTCTTGCAACACTGCTGCCATCCACGACTACTGCAGTGATTAAAAGAAAATTATTCTCATTAGTTATGTTATTTATGACTATTATGATATCGCGCCGCTGAAAAGAGGACCAATTTTGCGATCGTGTTATTTTGGGAATGAATTCTTCTCTCTCTCTCTCTCTCTCTCTCTCTCTCTCGATATCAGTAAGGTTAAGGTTACACGAAGTGAATTGTTATAGTGTCAAGCAGTCAAAGGTA
>NC_089760.1:30387500-30407500 GCF_040412425.1 Macrobrachium rosenbergii
TATGAGATAAGTCGACTGGATGATTCAATTATTCATTTCAAATAAAATTTTAGAGAGGTCACAAGACGATGGGAAACAAAACAAAAAAATACAGATAGATGCAAATCATTGAAAGTACTCACAAGCAAGTGAAAAACTACCAAAAAGGAAACCAAATATAAGAAGTCTGCGAAAATCAATATGACAGTAAATATTAACAGAAACAGAAATAAATTACGGTGTCCGGAAATGCGAACCATTCACACCTACGCCAAAGATGATGCCGTAAGGTGACGTCATCAAATTATATTTTCGAGTATTTTTTAACATCTTACACCACAGACGCAACACTTTTCAAAATGTTACTGTAATTGTAGTCGCGCATATTCTCAATCGGGATGACATCACGCTAACGAATATGTCTTCATTTTTGAGCTAATGTGCTCCTAGAATTTACTCAAAGCAAAATACTTATGGAAGCAAAAGTGAAAACGTTCATGTTCGTCACACTGAATCCAAAGACAGACGCCCTTGCTTGCACTGGAAGAACAGATTATCTAGTACGTTTACAACCGACATCATCGTTCAAATCAATACAATAGAAGCATGATTAACTAATGCTTGTGTAGTTGTGAAGTACTTTCTCAAGGAACGAATTCTTTCTTCAATGATTTTATTGTGAAACAACCTTTATCGATTTTAGACTGTATTAAGTATATTATATGGTTAAATGCACAATCGACTGCTCCCTGAAGTCACAGATGTCTCTGTTGGGCTATGAGTGCCAAGTCTGAGTTATGATGCTAAAATATACCATTAAATGGATTGTGACTCCTCCCTTAATTACTTAAGGCCACCTGCATTCGGTAATGATGACGTTTTATCAAGTGTCAAAATTCATGGAAAATAGTATTCCAGAAAATGAGATTTCAAAGCCCTCAGCGTCGTCTCGTTATTGTATGAAACGGGGTGCTAGACCCGTCGGAGTATAAATGGACATCATAATTCTTCATAAATGTGAATAGTGACTTATGAAGAATATTCAGGCATAACAGAATGATTTATCTTCTCGGTTATTGTTGCTAATGAATCACTTGCATTTGCATAGTAGTATTTCAGGCGAGAGAGAGAGAGAGAGAGAGAGAGAGAGAGAGAGAGAGAGAGAGAGAGAGAGAGAGAGAGAGAGAGAGAGAGAGAGAGAGATTAGTTTATCTCCAATGGGAATGACATTAAAAAGAAATATTTCCACAAATTACGTACGAGGATGGAGGGCAATGAGAGAGGGAGATCTTGTAAAAGTGATATGATTATATGACAAAACAGATGCAATGTAAGGAAAGGCGGGATACAGAGAGACAGACAGACAAAGAGAGCGTAAAGCTAGTTATGACCTTAAGCAAATTAATCTCATTACTCGTATAACACCGCTCGATGATTAGGCCGACTTAAAAAAAACTAGATCAGACAAAGGGCAAAGGCTAAAAAAAAAAAAATACATAAAAATGAACAAAGCTAGACATGACTGCCTTTGAAGCTCCGACTCTGCTTCTAGGAAAGTAAGGTTATAAATAAACCTTTACGGTATTTAATGTTTTTATACCAAGAACAATAAGGAAAATATTAATGAAAGGGGCAGCGGAAATGTGCAATTAAACGGAAAGGAATGAATTATGTCAATATAAACGGATTATCCAAGAGCCCAAAAGCCTTTTCCCGTAGTGTGGCAGGTACAGAGTTTCAGAGCAAGTGTTTCACGGTGGAGTTGTGGCCTCCTGACCTTCTCCTCCTTCTTAATCTTTTAGCTCTTAAATTTCCGAATACCGAAGTCTCGGGATAGCGAATAACTAAGTTTCTGAAATAGACCAGCGACATGTATTTTCAATAACGGCAATGAGTTCCCAAAATACTAATAAATGGAGAGAGGACATAAAAAGAGAATAAACATATGCGGGGCATAATTGTAAACGTTATTCATATAAATGTATTCTTTCCATTTATATTCTTTCCATTTACTGGAAATGTGGAGACACAGAACAATAGAAGAGTTCAAGAGCTGCACAATACATTTTTTAGCCACTGAAGAATATTCAGTGGATCTCGGCTGCTACCGGTTATCAGTAATTTTACGAAAAAGGCAATTTTAGCCCCGTTCATCTCCACGACAGACTGCGGCTAATGGTGCATGTAATAAGTGTGGGATGAGAATGCATAAATCAGGAAAAAAGAAAATAATGAAGAACCAGGAATTTTTAAAAATAAATGTGTGGAGGTCTTTATTAGTAAAGGAGATGGAGATAGAGTTTTAGTCATAAATATTCATAAGTTGGATACTATATTATTTTATCTCAAACAAGATTAAGATAACCTGCAAGGCTGCATTAAATATTATCATGAATTGTACCTTATTCACTTAAATACTTTTTTATTAACAGTACTTAATCATAATTCAATCATCTTTTTTTCACGTATACATTTTCCTTCCTCTGAAGGCTTGTTTCATACGATGGCATAGATCTTACAATCAATAATAATTTCTTTTATTATTAGTTAAATGCTACAGCGACTAATAATGATGAAAACAGACGAAGATCCTTCTATGATATATGGAAAAAAAAAAATAGACATACAACTGGATCTATGGATCAGGAAACCTAGAACTTAAAGAAATGTTAAAGGGAAGCCAAAGTCTTAACTGCTTCGAAGACGATAAGTTTTCAGAAAGTAAGTTCTCGCCAGTATTATTTCCACAGTTTATCGTTAATGAAATTAAGCCCCAGCGCCAGGAACATTACTGTCCTTACAAAGATAATTGCAATGGAGTAGGGCTCCAACCACAGGCTTGGTGTATACATGATGCAGGCGTTTTCCAAAGTGTGAAAATATGTTTTATGTTGTTATGTTACTCAAAGAGTTGTAGAAAATGAAAGGAAGGAACAAAGAAGAAACAGACATTTGTAGTAAAAAGTAAATTTATTATCATGTGCATTAAAACTTAAAACTTTTTATGTAAAATATAATAAAAATAAAAAGCTAACAGTGTAGAATATATGGATACACATGTCCTTCACAAAACACTAAACGAAAAACTCAAAGAAATTCAATAAAACAGGAAGATAGAAAGAGACAAAACACACAGAAGACTGAAAACCAAACCAAAGGGAAACACAACCAAGATGAACCAGGAAAGAATGGGAGATGAAGAATGATGAAGAAACAATAAGAAGGTAAAATGAAAAAAAAACCTGCTGCGAACCATTTGTTCTTAAAATCAAACACCAGAAGCCGACATATGTTGTAGCTTTGTGTGTTGACTCAGGTGCGGACAAGAGAAAACGCCGGTCGTAAACTTGGGACAGTTTTGGGAGAGTTTTTAAACAAACTGGCGAAGCACGCGGAGAAAATGAGCAGATGGGAAGATATAAAACCCGATATAAAACACTGCAACAGCTTTGGTGTATTTTGATGCGATCACGTTAAGGTACTGATGAGAACACTAATTTTGTTTATTAGGTTTTCTAATGTCACAGGGAAAAGCCCACTTCTCTCTCTCTCTCTCTCTCTCTCTCTCTCTCTCTCTCTCTCTCTCTCCATATAATCGAACAATGCTAATAGAAGTTACGAGGTATTTTTTTCATGTGTTAACGTAGATCAGCACCTAAATCAGTTTAATTGTGATGTGAGCGCTCTCTCTCTCTCTCTCTCTCTCTCTCTCTCTCTCTCTCTCTCTCTCCCTCTCTCTCTCCATATAATCGAACACTGCTAATAGAAGTTACGAAGTATTTTATTCGTCATGTGTTAACGTAGATAAGCACCTAAATCAGTTTAATTGTAATTCTCTCTCTCTCTCTCTCTCTCTCTCTCTCTCTCTCTCTCTCTCTCTCTCCATATAATCAAAGAGTGCTAACAGAAGTTACGAAGTATTTTTTCGTCATGCTTCATAGTAGATCATCATCTAAATCAGTTAATTGCAACTCTCTCTCTCTCTCTCTCTCTCTCTCTCTCTCTCTCTCTCTCTCTCTCTCTCTCTATTTACGCTCACAATGAGTTTAACTACAGATACGTGTATGTTCCTATTTGTTTCTAGTATGACGAATATCCAAACATTACTATATATCTATCTATATCTGTCTATCTATCTAACAATTTAATGTTTGCAATGAAAGCTTTTTGTCACGGTATTCTGTAACGTTTTCTGTTTTACATAGAAGTTAATCTCTCTCTTATACACGCAAACTAATTTACGTGCTCTCGCATACTGGTGCAGTGATAGAGATATATTTAAACATATGAAAATAGGTAAAGGTATAGATCTGCAATGCTGAGGGATAAGCTATCTTCATTTAGGTTTAGTGAATTACGGGAGAAAGTGAAACTGATGCAATAACAAAATTTCATTCCAAGTGTAACAGCATATATGAATTTATTCATGCTGTCTAAATACGCATAAGAATTTGCTATCTTACGCACACACACACACACGCACACACACACACACACACACACACACATATATATATATATATATATATATATATATATATATATATATACACATATATATATATAATATATATATATGTATATGTATATATATATACATATATATATAATATATATATATATATATATATATATATATTTTATATATATATATATATATATATATATATATATATATATATATATATATATATATATATATATATATATATATATAGAGAGAGAGAGAGAGAGAGAGAGAGAGAGAGAGAGAGAATTGTCTCTGTAAATATAGCCGGGATACCATTCGTTCATATAATAACATGATTACCTTCAAATACAAATCCTCCAAAAGGGAGGAAAATACTTGAGGATACACAAATATCATAACCTAATTTATTTCAAACTGGAGCAAAAGACGAAATGTTAGATTTTTTCATCCTTTGAAAATGTTACTAGTCTTATATTGGCAGGTAAGGACCTTTCATACAGGCCCACTCCAAATGGATGGTCTAAAAGAGCTACTCTATGTCGTACCTTATAGAGTGACATTCAAAAGTACACCATTTGAAACAGTTCTTCCGAAAGGGAGTTTCTGAAAATGTTTTCAATAAGACCGTCTGTAAATTACGAAAGAGTTACTCAAACTGGGTCTCTTTGGATGGTCTGAAAAAGTAATCTGAAGAGGTTCCTTGAGAGTACATCTCAAAAAAAAAAAAAAAAAAAGAGGACACTCTGAAACAGCTTTTGGAACCTTACTATTACAGACTCTTGAAATAACATACGATGAAAGAGCTACTCCAGATTAAGCCCATTAAGACTTACATCAAAATATTGACACCGAGAGTTAGTCAAAATAGAGTCTGTTGAGAATGACTCTTTAAATAAGACACTTTAAAGCAGTATGTCTCCCAGAAGGGAAAACTGTGATAATAAACTCTCTGAAAGGAGAATTCTGGTAGAGCTACTGAATGCAGGGCATTCAGGTGAGAGTTACTTAAAAAGGGACACTATGTAAGGGACAGTGAAAAACGATCATCCTGAAAGAGCCATTATTGATAGGACACGAAAATATAAACGTTTAAAATGGGGCGTTTTTGAGACATTCCAAATGGGTCAGGCTGAGAAAGGCTATTCTTAATGAGAGAACCAAAAATACACTTAAAAAAAAGACGCTGTAAAGTTTTTTCGAAGCACACATTGGTAGACACAATAGGCAAGAGACATTTGAAAAGGCATGTTCCATGTGTTTCTCAACAATGGACAGACTTGATACTGAAAATAGAATTCTGTGGAATCAACTCTACAAGATATGCTTGGGAAAAGGCACCTAAATTGGGACTTTCTAAAAAGGACTGAATTACTTAATAACATAACAATAAACACTGAAAAACTAACTAGCTGGTTTATTGCAAGGTATCTGGCGTTAACTGACTGCTAGGGTCACCTTCCCCAATGAACCTTGGAAGGCAGTGATTCATTTTACTGAATTAGTTGTACCCGACGTATAATAGCAAACTGGATTTGTTAACTTACTGTCCATTCACTCTGTTAGATTTCTAGTTTCACTGTGACCTAAAAGCCACATGAAAGTATATTAAGTCTGTTGCAGGCTTCACAGTGTTAGTTTTTGAGATAAGGCTACAACGCTGTATGATCAAACCCGGGCAAAGTCGCTAAATTTATGAGGATGAACACCCGCTAGGCAAATCAACGTACTTAAAATAAGATAAATACACCCCTATTCGTAACTATAATTTAGGCTTGTGAGCAAAAAGGGAAAGGGTGGTAGGAATGTTAGAATACATACTTCTTTCTGCAGCTGGCCTCACGGGAAACGTAAGCCACACTGCCGATTACAGCAGATTGCTCTGATTTGTCACAATTCTCAGAAAAAGTTTGGGTTTCTCACAAGGTAGGGTTAATTACCTACCATGTGAAAAACATTCTACCCTGCTATTTTATCTGGGATCTGACTCAATGAGAGATTAAGTGACTGGATGACGCATAGAAAGTGGTTTGCAACGACCAAGTTGATCACCTCTGTAGGTTCATCATAGTTCAGAGGCCAACAACAGGAATTTTACAAGCTTTCACTCCTTGTGCCATGTGCAACCTGACGGACCCTTCCCACTACGGAGCCGGTTTGATCTAGCCAGTCAACCAGCCAAATTGAATAATTTGGGTATATATACTTTCATGGTGATGCTGAAGAGACAGAATACCTTCAAATGTCTAAAATTCCCGGGATACACACTGAAAGCTACGGAGGACTGTCATGGAGGAAAACGTCTTCAAAGAATCGTAAAAAAATTTCTTGAGAATGATTATTAATGATATTTAAAATTCTGTTATAGACAGAGTGAAGAGTTGGTTTTAACGTGAAAAGAATTGGGCCCTATTTGGCGTTACTAAAGGAAGAAACTCAATTACAACTACTCTTTCTGTCATACTGTTTTAAGTAGCAATAACAATACTGATAAGCTTCGAAAGGCTTGGTGCAGCAGCGTATAAAATGTTCCAAGGCACCAAAAATAAATACGTTCGGTGCTCTTTCAAAAAAAAAAAAACACACTCAATTATACCTGAAAAAAATCTAAGAAAAGTTATCGAATACAAAAACATTTTAAAGGTTCTTTAAAATTTCTCAGGAAAAAATGTCAAAGAAAGACTAGGAGAGAGCAAAAAATACCACAATTTTTTAAAAAATATATATCCTTTATAATCGTTACTGTTTACCCAATCTCCATTTTCTCCAGAATATCCTTTTAAAAAACCCTGACGGAAAAAAAATCTGGTCACTAAAAACTTTCGCTTCAGTAATTTTGTACAGAAACTTGAAGAGGTTGCTGAAGAGAGAGAGAGAGAGAGAGAGAGAGAGAGAGAGAGAGAGAGAGAGAGAGAGTGGGGGTGGACCAAGAAGACAGACAAAAATGAAAAGCAGGTAAGGTACAAACAAAAAGATAACATAGGGCTAAGCAGGAAGGCAGGTGTTTATATATATATATATATATATATATATATATATATATATATATATATATATATATATATATATATATATATATATATATTAAACAGAAGAGAAAAGAGCAAGCTTGTAAATAGACATACAAATAAATCAACAGACGGATAAGCAGATAAGTGAGAGGGAAACAATTTGTGTTTGGAGAGAGAGAGAGAGAGAGAGAGAGAGAGAGAGAGAGAGAGAGAGAGAGAGAGAGAGAGAAATAAACAGTATTTTTTCCTACCTCCGTCTTTAAACGACTCACAAGTAGATCCAGGCATTACATAAAATTCTCATCTGCATCGAGTCCACATTTAGAAGTACTTCAAGTTTTCTAAGAAGACGTTCTTACTAAAAAAAAAAAAATGAAAAAATGAAAAAATTCCGTTATAATTCTGGAATAACTCAAGAGAAAAAAAATCATTGAGACGATTAATTTGGGAAAAAGATGAAGTCCTTCCATTATCACCGAAGAAGAATCTTACCATTATCTTCGGTAGTCTCTTCGTAGAGTGTCTTTTTAAAAACGTTGGGAGAAAAACCTACACGTGACGCTCTGTTCGAAGGGTATACATTTTTCTTATGAGAACACACTTTTCGAAAAAAATATACCTTCGTGAATTGGGAGTAAACAGAAGAAAAATGAAAACATCAAAAATAAAGAGGAAGACGAGAATCTATATTCATGATGCAAACACGGACAATAAATTTTGAAAATATTAATCGACGCTCAAAGGTTTATGATTCCTTTTACTAATGAGGCAATATGAATAAAAACGGAAGATGAATAAGGTACCTGATTATGGTAAAAGAGAATACAGAACATATCAGGATTTTATATATATATATATATATATATATATATATATATATATATATATATATATATATATATATATATATATATTTACACACACACACACACACACACACACACACACACACACATATATATATATATATATATATATATATATATATATATACATATATATATATATATATATATATATATATATATATATATATATATATATATATATATATATATATATATATATATATATATATATATATATATATCTATATATATACATATTTTTCACATACACATATGTAATATATATATATATATATATATATATATATATATATATATATATATATATATATATATATATATATATATATATATATATATATAATAAGATTCTTTCGTACCGGCTATACGCGCAGATCGTTTATCCATTTTTCTCTTCGAGATCGTAAAACGATGACGTAATCCCGTTTCCTCTATCGTAATGACGCTCGTTTTGTTCCCTGGCCGAAGTCCAAATTACGTTGTAGTTTGTCCGGTTTTCTTATACGACCGCAGAATATATTAAAACTCATTCCCCGCGTTCGAATCCCTTCCTTTGATTTGCAGGAAGTCGATACAATTTCGCAACTCCGAATCCGCCTCTCCTCAGGGTGAGTGTTGAGAGAGAAATACAGCTGTCTCCTTTGTAGGTTATGAATCATACATCCGCTGAGGAGGGAATACAAGAGCCTTCTATTCAATATATCTAGGAAGTGTATATATATATATATATATATATATATATATATATATATATATATATATATATATATATATATATATATATATTTACTGATATGTATTAATTTCACTAACTGCATTAATCATCTTCACGATAATCCAGAAGCAATGAAAGTCCAATAATTAAAAGAATGAATAGAAAACATTTGAGTTTTAGCTTGAAATAATCATACATTGTTCTAATGAAGCTTAAAATGCTAACGACAATAAATGCACGTGTAACTTTATACTATAATAGTATAATTGACGAATGTTTTCCATATGAAATAAAGCCATGTCTGTGCTTTTTATGCAATTTCCTAGCTGTAATAAAAATTTCCTGCCCCAGAAACTGCTTTTGAAGGAAATTATTGAAATCATGAAAGCCACAAATTCAAGAGAAAATGTTTAAAAATCTCATTTCAACTAAATACTATTAGTTTAAGGCAGTGAATCTAGAATGATATGCACCGATAAGATTTGTAAGTTTAGGAAAATATATATGTTTGCTCATTCGACATTTCACAAAAGCTGGCTGTGGTCTTAACGACCTTAACGGCAACACAGTAAATTTGAATGGAAAGTCATAAATTTAGTAAAATATTCTTCAATTAGATAGTGCTTCAGTCAAATATTACTGTGAATTACAAACTACTTTACTTGCGCAAAATTTGCTCTCAAATAATATTTAATTTCAATGGATATTTGTTAAGTATACATCGGTTCAGCATGTTTTCTTGTAAAATGCATAAACAAAATTAACTTGAACAGAATTCGTGGTTTCAACGAATTATGACGTCAGGAAAAGCGCCTTTTGAGCCACAAAATTTCATAAAAGACATTACGTCCCAAAATGAAATTATAAATTAAACACCACTTCAACAAAATAATTATATTTTCATAAAAAAACTGTGCTTATGGGGTATTTACTTTATACATGGTATTACAAAAAATACTATTTAATGACCATCTAATTTCCTAAAAGCAACTGTATCCAAATAGTATGTCTTCCTTCATGAAAGAAATTACTCAATATTTCGGCCTATCATAAATGACCTCTAAATACAGTAAAGCATAGTAAATTACGATAAAAATCAACACAGGCCAAAGAACCTCACTGAAAAAATATTTTGTTTTTTGTAAGACCCAAAGAACTATATTCCCGAGTTATATTCCCCACACTACCGAACAATTCCAGCCGATGCAAAAAGTCTTTTTAATTAAGCAAAAAGTCTTCCCATTAGTAATTCATCATGAAAGATTTTGTCCGCTTTGATACTGAAAATAGTCCTTTTATGGAAAGTGATTCTTTTCACCAATAGAGCGACTCTGACGATTTTTTCTTCGCAGATGATGAATAATAGTAATTTTAATGAAGCCTAATTACGAAAAAGCGAGCTTAATGAAGTACAATGGACATAAAAATGTTTGAATGAAGTTTAGATTGGAAATACTAATTTTAATGATGAGTAAAGACTTCTGCCTTAAAGCCGCACTTGAGGATTTTAGCTTCTCAGTTTTAAAAAATCCACTTTAATGAGCTACAAACCTTTTCTCAAATAATGCTCATAATATACAGATATCTTACCATCAACAAAAAAAAAAAAAAATCCTAAAAAAAAACTTACCAAGAAAACATTAAATTTCAAGAATGAAAAGCCTTCATATATTTTCAAGACTTTTACACCTTAATGAGGTGTAAACAATATATTTTTTTAAAATATAGAGCACGCTTCGGTGAAATTCTCCAAACCACCCTAAAAGTCGCCCTCCCCACCCCAAAAATAATCTTGATGAAACGCAAGACCTTATGACGAAGCGTACACACTTTCAATGAACTGCCAAGACTTTTAATCAAGTGACGTAAAGCCTTTTGATGTAGTGCAGAGACTTAACAAAGCGTAAAGCCTTGATGACGGAGGTAAAAACTTCTCCACGAAATGCAAAATCCTTACGGAGTGTCGAGATTCTACTGCGTAATCCACCCCAGGATTTCACTGTATGGGTCGAGGAAGGTAGGATTCCGCGTACTGGTGTTGTTTTTGTCCTATAATCAATATCTGGCGGGCAACTAACAACATTGGGGTCAACCATATAATCACGCCAAGATCGCATACAACAACCCAACTGACGCGTGGAGGAAGGCATTCTCCCTTGGCACGTTTTTCCAGCAGATTTATGTAAACATGAGACGTAACGAGGAGAGTGCGAGGGAAGAGGAGGAAGGTGAACAGGGAAAAGAAGGAACCAGTCTGGAGGTAAACTATAAGCCGTAATCTGAAACAGAACGTGATTGTCAACGGAAAGGTGGATGCAACAAAGTCCTGTACAGTCAAATATAATTCTAAAAATAAGCCAAATGTTGAAGAAGGAAAGCAGCTTTGAGGCAAAATCTAAGTGAAATAAAACATTAATAAGGGGAGCGTGGAAAATGTAGAAGAAAATGAATGACAAGCTGCGCAAAGGACGGTAACAATGGATGAGTAATCGGAAGGGGAAAAAACGAACAACGTACGGACCAGAAAAGAAAACAAAAAACAAAGTACGAAAAGATAAAGCCGAAGATATGTACGATAATGACTAACTGGAAGACAAATGGAATATACATAAAACAATAAATGCGCGGTAATCGCTAACTGAAAGACGATTAGAATGCGCATAAAGGAGTAAATCAAAGAAAAGGGGAAACTTTTCATGCAGATAATGAAATAAACATTATTCTTCGCCCTTTTCCGTTTGACGTGTTCGGCCTAACCTTTTTCAATGTCTGTACCCCTTGATAGCTCAGAAAATGTTCTCGTACCTCCATCCAATATAAATAAAATGCAAACACAGGACAAATATACAGTAAATATACAGTACCATTGCACTGGCTATCATGTCTCGTACCCCCAGTTTTAAGGTTTCGTAACCCTTAGGGTTACAGGTACCTCAGGTTAAGAACCACTGCGTTAGATGGATAGTTATTCTGTATAAAGTTTAGTATACCTTAGTTTAACTAGACCACTGAGCTGATTAACAGCTCTCCTAGGGCTGGCCCGAAGGATTAGACTTATTTTACGTGGCTAAGTAGGACATGATGATATCTCGTGCTAGAAACAATAGCAGTTAAACGTGGGCAGCTAATGATCACAATGATAACCTAAAAAGCCCCGAGTGAGTTAGGGATATTTAAAGTACTTAGACACTAGGCCAGTCGTGGAAAATTATCAGCATAGACCAATAAAGCAGGGGTAAGGCGATAAATCAGGAAAAAGGAAGATTACCTTGTAAGCCTTTCTCTCTCTCTCTCTCTCTCTCTCTCTCTCTCTCTCTCTCTCTCTCTCTCTCTCTCTCTCTCTCAGGTAGGTCTACGATAACCTAGGGCCGTATTGTTCAACCTAAAGCGTTGAAGCGTGGTAACTTTTACTCATACATTTTTGGGGGGATTAAAAACATGGCAAAGGTGCTAAGAAATAAAATTACACCTTTATTTCATTACTACCTTTGAGAGAGAGAGAGAGAGAGAGAGAGAGAGAGAGAGAGAGAGAGAGAGAGAGAGAGAGATTGGATTAAACTTTATATTCAACGAAAGTTGACGACTCTAGTCACCTGCATATGGCTTATATTGCTCTTTATAAGACCATGTTAAGAAGCAATGCATTGCTTTCTTCTGTACACTTGACGTGAAATGCCAACATGACTTCATGCAGGGTATACTTCAACAGAAAGAAAATTAGGATGCCATGAAGAAAAAACCATAAGCGAAAATGATTTAAAGTTAGTTATAAGTATGGTGTATCTTTCTGGTTTCTCAGCAAGTCCTTAGGGCTGGGGGCTGCTAGACCTAAACTCTTTTTCTTGACCTCCCCACTAAAAATAAAAAACAAAGGTAGGTATCTATTTAGAGCTGCATGGTCTTGTTGGCGGCAGGCCAGGAAAAATCCACTGACCTAATTAGAGTGCACCTTTAAAGAAGTTAATAGATAATATACAAACAGCTACACCCCTCCTCCACACACACACACATATAATATATATATATATATATATTAATATATATATATATAATATATAATATATACATATAAATATATGTATTATACAGTATATTATGTATATATGTATATATATATATATATATATATATATATATATATATATATATATATATATATATATATATATATATATATATTAATCTATTTCCTGCCAACTTCTTCATACTAGATAAAAATAGTTTCGGCAGAGACAATTCTTCCCCAACAAAAAAAAAGAAAACACGAAACGAAATCGAAAACCGAGGAAAATGACTGAGAAGCAGACCAAATTGGGTGTTCCATCGGAATTGAAAACAGCCACCAAAGATGTCGCTGGTTTTAGCCGCTGGCTAAGACCTCCCAGCCAGTGGAGTGTGACTGCTTCTCAAGATGGTATTTGCTTTGCCAGCTTCTTGTTAGATTGTGCCTCCCCGGCTTTTCTCTTCTTCTCTACCGATTCTCCCACTTGATAATGGAAATTGGATTTCGTCCGTTTCTGCCTGGCGTAAGACGTCGCTATGAGAGAGAGAGAGAGAGAGAGAGAGAGAGAGAGAGAGAGAGAGAGAGAGAGAGAGAGAGAGAGAGAGAGAGAGAGGGCAATATATATGATATATTTACGCTTGCTATTGAATTCATAATTTTTATCAGCTGTTAACAAATGATACTTTAAAAAATAGATAGACAGAAAGACACGCCAACAAAGAAACAGATAGACCAATAGATCGAGATATATATATAATATATATATAAATATATATATATATATATATATATATATATATATATATATATATATATATATATATATATATATATATATATATATATATATATATATATATATATATATATATATATATATATATATATATATATATATAGAGAGAGAGAGAGAGAGAGAGAGAGAGAGAGAGAGAGAGAGAGAGAGAGAAATATATAAATGATTACATAGACGCTTGCTTTCACATTCTTTGTCATGTTAACACACATCAATACTAACTATAGATCGATAGATAGACAGATAGACAATAGATAGATAGATAGATAGATAGATAGATAGACAGATAGAGGAGAAGAGAAAGAGGATAGAGAGAGAGAGAACGAGATAGTGAGAGAGCGTTGATTTTAAAGGGGGAGAGCGCAGGGAGACATCTCCTGGAGCATTTTCTTATCGGGACGTCACCGTGATAGAATTTGCTAAAAAATATGGTTTCATTAGCAGGTGTGGATCTATGATATGCATTAAAAATGTTGAGGGTGCTTTGTGAAAGTCGTTGAGACGTAGAACGAGTATTTCTCAAAATCTTTAGGTAACTGAAAATTCTTTTCATCATAAACATTATAAAATTGCTTTGAATAACTTCAACAATATAATATGCATTAGAAATGTTGAGGGTGCTTTGTGAAAGTCGTTGAGACGTAGAACGAATATTTCTCAAAACCTTTAGGTAACTGAAAATCCTTTTCATCATAAACATTACAAAATTGCTCTGAATAACTTCAACAATATTCATAAATATTCAGAAAAAATGGCACTAACATATGACACAAGTTTCAATAAACAGTTTGTCAATTGAGAAACTAAAGCGCTTACCTAAAAAGCTTATCAGATAATAAATTAAATATTCCATAAATCTATTTCGAGGAATCATTAACAATTCCATAAGTTATTTAGTATTGAAAAATACAATAGTCCTAAGAAGCGATTCCTGACAAGATTTAGAAACTCCTGGTGAGGCGGGAGGAAGAAAATAGCAAGACAAGATAAATGATATAAAATAAAAACGCTGACCTGAGAGCCCACACGCGTCGTACCCCATCTCACCTCTCTCTCTCTCTCTCTCTCTCTCTCTCTCTCTCTCTCTCTCTCTCTCTTTTTTTTCTCTCTCTCTGCTGGGGGTCATTCCAAGATAGATGTTTGATTGGCAGGATGGCATGACTCCGTGTCTCCTACCATCCACATCCTACTCCCCAACCACCTACGATGGATACATTCTATTTTAAATCTCTCTCTCTCTCTCTCTCTCTCTCTCTCTCTCTCTGGGCGAAAGGTATATAAGAAACAATGAATGTAACTATGTAAGGTTGTAGATGAAGCAACGTCGACAAGATCCAGTAATTAAGGTTAACTGCAGTTATAAGGCCAGCTTATATGACCATTCTCTCTTAGAAACATTGGGAAATCTCATATCATTGTTCGTCATATCTCAAAGGCATAGAACTTCACTCCTTACATGTTAAAATATTTCTATTTCTTATTAGATAGGTCTATTCCTGTTATAGTTGACGGTTCTGTATCGGCCCCTTTCCACACACACACACACACACACACACACATATATATATATATATATATATATATATATATATATATATATATATATATATATATATATATATATATATATATATATATATATATATATATATATATATATATATATATATATATATATATATATATATATATATATATATATATATATATATATATATGGGGATGTCCTCGGCCCAGTTCTCTTCATTACGCGTTCCCTTGTCTTTGTCAGAGACTTTCCTCAAATCCCTTTTTGCCTAACATACTCAGACCTCTTCAGAAGCTCGTTTTCAATCTTGCTTAATCTTCCGTGATGCTATCAATGGGGGATTTGGATATTATCTCCGGATGGAGTGGATGGAACTTGGGTCGTTTTAATTCTCCAGGAACAATTTCTTTCTCATCCCTTTTACCTTCACAGTAATGGATGAGTATTCGGTGTCTTCAGCTTAGAAATAATTAATAGCAAGTTATAGAAGGATCGAATTGCGGGCCTGGCTTACCCACTCTTCAGGTACCGAATTTATTTCTCCTCTAGGCAACTCCTTTAGATTTATGAGATGTTTATCTCTCCTTGTATAGGGCAGTGTTCTCATTATCTAGGGAAGGTATTCAAGCTTCCGTCTGATAAATGACCAAACTTTTACCTCTACCGTGGATTAAGTTCACCCCGGCCAAATGGTAATCGCCCTAAGTATGTTTAACAGTTACCATTTTGGTCATTGCTGCCCAGAGCAACATTAGTGTATGCCTATTCACGATTGTGTCCTTGTTGTATACGTCAGGTTTCAAAATCCCACAGTGTGAGCGTCAGGTACTCAAGAGTCAATCTGCTGGGACACAGCTTCATACCACTCACCTCCAAAATGAGGAATTCTCAGCCCTTTAGTCCATTTTTGTAATTCCTTAGTCATTATACCTGGCCCTCATCACTCATGTTTGTTGATTTGATTTAAGAAAATTCGACTATAAACCCAAGAAATGGGTTCCTTTCACTTGTTCAGCACTTCAGACAGTGAAAAGAGGCAGTTGTAGTGGTTGGACAGCAAGATGAAAGGAAGTGGGAACGGAGGTAAAGTAAAAGGCTAAAAAGTATGTTCAGCTGTGGACTGAAGGGACAAAGCAACCTTTAGCAATGCAATTCGATGCACAAAGTGAAGTGCACTGAAGGCACTTCACGTTTGTCCTCACTGAAAAACAAAGGATAAAAACGAGGCTCATTAACATGCACAACATGCAAAACCAAGCTTGTTTGCCCAACCTTGCTTTTCCAAGTCTCTTCGTCTTAAAAAAAATCAACAACAACAACAAAGCAAATGACCTGCATCTCCCACCACAATCAGTCACAGCCTCCACAGCATCTGCGGTGCAGTCATTTGGCATCATCGAGTCTGTTACGTGATCTTGCCGCTGTCTTTGCATAATTTTCTTGTTTAATTACGACATGCAAATACATCTGTCATTCTGGACGACTAATGAGACCAGTGACTAATGGAAGATGGAAGGGAGAGAGGTGTAGTAATTTGAACTGACATATTGAAGTTGCATTCACGTTACTCTTCCCTCTGTATGTTTATGTGTCTTTCATGAATCTTTGAGGTTTCCAAAAGGAATGAATTTCTATTGTTAGTTCGAAAGGGACCAGATCAATCTTAAGATAAAGATGCTAGGCCGTGGCACAGGGTTCCACAGAATTACAATTCGTAAGAAATCACATTCATAAATTACTATAATCTTCACTGTTATTCTGCACAGGTTCCATAAATCCTTATAAAACAAGTGTAGAAAGTCAATTACTATCATTTTTTCAACTAACTTCCATGAATATAATGCCAATCTATGCATAACTTAAAAATGAAAAATAGATAAAAATAAATATGAAATATAAATGATTCCAAATACATTTATTTGTATTCATAAAGGACAATGTAAGGCAGGTTTTTATGGTTTTTCCAGGTACCGTCTTAAAACTGAAGTACAGCCATCTTTAATAATCATTACGTTTCTATTTCCTCTGTGTCTATTCCTTAGGAAAACTACACAAAATGTAATTTCCATCGCAGAAAGAATAACTAGGTAAGATACTCGGAAAAGATAAGAGACCAATTTTAAAACACATGTGACAGAAAGAAACATGGTTATATACATACTATATATATATATATATATATATATATATATATATATATATATATATATATATATATATATATATATATATAAAACACACACACGAGTGTGTGTGTATTTCTATAAGACTGAACGGCAACAAATGTTATCGACAGTGTGTGTATGAGAGAGAGAGAGAGTATTCAACTGACAGAGGATCTTATACAAATATTATTGCGAACCCATCAAATGCTTAATCCCGCCTGCCCCTATGAAATGTTTAATCTCTGGGGAAGTTCAACAGCATGTCTCTACAACACTGTTTTTACTGGGGAAAATACTCTCTGGGAGATGTCTAAGACAGAAGATTGTTTGTTTTGGTTCTAATGTTTTCTCTATTGATTTTTTGTGATTATCTCTTCTGCATTATGATAATTATCTAGCATGATAATTGCAATTTATTACGGATTTGAACGAACGTCTCGTCTAAGACATAATGATTGTTCATAGGTTATAATTATCGTGCACATGAGCTAAACATAATCCTTAAATATATTCTATCTAGTCATACAATAGGCTATGCTCTCTCTCTCTCTCTCTCTCTCTCTCTCCCTCTCCATTCACACCTGAAATCCGTTTGCATAGTGTCTATTCCTCCGCTTCTGTCAGTATGAACCCCACCATTCAGTACATCAGAAAAACGTCACACACAAAAGACCCAGGAAATCCCGCTAAACAACCTCTTTAATCCTCGTTAAATCCGGAGATTCGACTGACCTACATTTTTCTTTTAGTCGTATCTAAATCACAAGAGGGGGAGGACCTTCGCTTCGATCCAGGGGAGAGAATGTCTGTCCAGGGGCACAGGCCTAACGAAGAAAGGGGCTAGGAGGAAAGGAGGGGGAAGGGGTCACCTACCTCTGCAACACGGTAGGGTGGTCCATAGTGATGTCAGGTGAGAGAAAAGATTTCTTTTATTTTCTTTTTTTTTATCTGCGGTCTTCCAGTCGTTGTGGATTCGTCCATTGTGGCATTCGTCGTCCTTATGACCTGGTCTATTGTTGGTGCCTTCTATGCAATGCTATGTAGAGTCGAGATTCTTTTGGGGTTTTAGTACGCTGTTATATTATTAGCGTTACATTCAATATGGGTGCAGGAATAGTTTTAGGGTATTCTTCGGAAGGGAACAGTCATGCAGCATCTTTTGTAATAATAGCCATTAGATGTCTTATTTTTATGGTTACTGCAATTTCAAAACCACCCTAACAACCTCTCTCTCTCTCTCTCTCTCTCTCTCTCTCTCTCTCTCTCTCTCTCTCTCTCTCTCTCTCTGCTTATTACCATACATAATATGGATCCTTTATTCATCTTTAAATGTTACTCTCGCATTTTCACGACATATTCTCTCTCTCTCTCTCTCTCTCTCTCTCTCTCTCTCTCTCTCTCTCTCTCTCTCTCTCTCTCTCTCTCTCTCTCTCTGCTAAACACCGTAAATAATATGGATCCTTTTATTCATCTTTAAAATCTACTCACGTGTTTTCACGAGATATTCACATAACTCGTGGGTAACTTATAATTCAAAACACATCTTAACTCTCTCTCTCTCTCTCTCTCTCTCTCTCTCTCTCTCTCTCTCTCTCTCTCTCTCTAAAAAAAAAAAAAAAAACAGTGAATTAACAGTGGTTCAAGAGAAGAGCATGTTTACATATTCAGGTGGAGTAGTCTTTCGATCTGTTTACGACCTAAGTCCATTTTCCTCACCGGAAGGTACTCTAACAATACAGAGAATTTGGTTGTATATTCTAATTCTTCTGCTTTTTGTGTATTAATCCTTTTGATTAGTTCGTTAACAAATAATGTGTATTTTATAATACACATAGACACATTATATATATATATATATATATATATATATATATATATATATATATATATATATATATATATATAAATCAATCATCTATTCCTTTTTCGTGTACTGCAAGAACAGGCAAACTTACATTACGCTGTTGATTATTATACCAGACCCCTTCAGTATTTTATCGGCAAACAGTCTTTTGCGTTTGCAAATAAACATTCTCCGTGGTTATTTGAATCATTTAGTTTTAATAAGACATGAAACAAAACAAGCTTAAAATACCTTACTGATTAAAATAGCAACACTAAAGAGCATTCTCATTATATGACCATAATTCATTTCGTTTATGGGTAAATCACACAGAAGTGTTTATATTTTTTTATGCGTAACAAAGTGAAAATATGCTTCTAAATAAACGACGATACAAAACAACAATTTAAACAGCATTCTAATCATATGAGCACAGTCCATTTGTTTATGGATAAATTATACATAAAAGTGAAATATTTTTATCAGTAACAAAATGTAAACATTATACTAAATAAAAGACGATACTAAACAACAGTCTAAACAGTATTCTAATTATATGAATATAGTCCTTATTTTATGAATACGTCACATTTAAAAGTGAAATCTTTTTATCTGTAGCAAAA
>NC_089760.1:30412500-30422500 GCF_040412425.1 Macrobrachium rosenbergii
ATATATATATATATATATATATATATATATATATATATATATATATATATATATATATATATATATATCACATTCTCAACAAATTATGTACCGGCACAGACACAAGCACAAAACACTCACAAGCACACAAACACACGCAGGCAGGCAAGAACTTGTCAGTTAGTTCGTTATGTGTGTGTGTGTGTGTGTGTGTGTGTGTGTGTGTGTGTGTGTGTGTGTGTGTGTGTGTGCGCGCGCGCGTGCGCTATGCTCCATTTCCGCCGAGTGAATTTGGATCCGGTTAGAATCGTTTGCCCTGAGCAAATTAATCCTCGTGGCTTTTTTTTCGCCTTAAATATCGTGGCTCTTCAAAATGAAATTGAGATTCAACGTGTGATTCTCTCTTCGGGATTAAACGATCTTCTTGAATAAAGCTGCGAGATTGCGAGTGGGAATCTTTTGGCATTTGCTTGTTGCCGTTTTTATTTTTTGCTTTTTTTTTTTACTGTTTAGTGCTTGTTTACAAGCTGATGGAGCGAAAAAGCAAGGTTTCGTTGCTTTTCGGAAGACTAATTTCTGAAAGGAATTTAACAACAATAAGACTTAAAACAGGAATTTAACAACAATAAGACTTAAAACAGAAGATATTTGCTACTTTCATAATAATGTTTATAATTAAATCAAATTTAATCATCGTGAGTTTGGCGATATTTACAAAATAACAAATTCAGTTCTTTTCACATAAAAATATTTCTTCATTAGAAGGATTTGGCTACCTTCACTTTTGAAAGTTTATACAAAGGTAGAAAAATTAACCCCCTCTACAGGTTACAGATACAAAATTTTTCTCTCTCTCTTTATAATATATATATATATATATATATATATATATATATATATATATATATATATATATATATATATATATATATACATACACACATACATACATACATATAAGAAAGACAAATGGGATCCATTCATATGAAAACTAATGGCCTGTCCACACTAGCGGGCATGCCCGTCGGGCACTTCCAGCTGTTTATATTTTCTTTCGCTTCTGAAGCACTGTTACCATACAATCGCATCATTCTGGCTCCATACTCGGTCTGTCACTATAGTGGAACGGGCTATGGGAACAGTGTTTGCCTGTCGGGCAGTGCCCGCTACTGTGGACAGGGGTTAAGACTATATTTCTTTTTCATATATTCTATTAAGTGTAAACATACATCTATCCCATGAGAGCTACGCTTCTTAAGATTCAAATCACTCGAAAAACACAATATCACTTCGGGTCAAGGTGACTTTATACTTTATTTTTTTTTTAATTGGTGGCCTACTCAAACGGCGCCATGATTCATCGTTGTTTCAATGCCAATTAAATCATTCAATCTATTATTCCCACTGTGAAAAATGACTTAAACTCCTTTAAGCAAAGACGCAAGGACAAAAGGACTCCGAGAAGTCAGGGAGCTCGCCAATGCACCAGCGCCGAATACAAACTTGTTTGATTCGCGTCTAAATCCGGCTGAAATCCAGATCCGCCTCAAAATCTAATTAATTTTTCACCGGCCGATGGTTCTGTCTTCCAGAAAATTTAGCAGAAATCCATCGATAACTTTCTGCAACATCTTGCGGATAGACAGAAAGACGGGCAGAGAAGCAAACAGACAGACAGACACAGGCGAATACATAACCTCCATCCAACATCGCTGACAGAGGCAAAAAAGGAACACAAGATGCCACCGCATTAACATAACACAAACAACCACGCGCTCACGGAACGCACAACATAACAAAGGCAATCTACTTAAGTCTTTGACAAGATAATGAAGGAAAGGATAATAACGCAGAAGGAGAAGAGAAGGAGAGAGAGAGAGGGTGAAAGAGAAAGAAGGGAATTTACGTCAGGAAGAAGACGAACAACAACAAAGACACCGGGAGGAGGAGGAGGAGGAGGAGGAGGAGGAGGAGGAGGAGGAGGAGGAGGAGGAGGAGGAGGAGGAGGAGGAGGAGGAGGAAGGAGGGAGGGAGGAGGAGGAAGGAGGGAGGGAGGAGGCATGGATCTTTGATGCGCTTTTCCTCCCTTTGTTGCAGTGCTGGGGTCTCATGTGACCTTGCGTGCCGGGTCATCTTCGTCGAAGGGAGGTCACGCTATTAATTGATCAGGTGGCTTATCATCCAGGCCCTCCCTCCCTCCACTCTAAACTCCCTTTTCTTCGTTTCACTGACCTCCTTTCCTCCATGTTATTGTTATCATTGGTATCGTAAGAAGGTCACATGTTTACCTCTTGAATAATGTCAAAGATATCTTTTATTTAATTAATATTATAGTTATTACTATTATTTAGAGAGTAAACATTAACAGGAAACAAGATCAAAAGTTATAACAGAGGCGTACTATCCTTCACAAACTGGAAGGCCAATAAATAGAGGATAGATAAATAAATAAACTAAAACAGTAAAACAAGTAGAGGACAACTGCAATAAAGGTAGCATAGAGAATTCTTCTTTGTACGTCGTTTGTCTTGTCCTCGGCTCGATTAGAATAGCAGAGGCTTCGTTCCAGATTGGTTTTCCTTCTTCTGGAAAAGATAAACAGGTTGCCCTCCACATTAACATGAAATAATATAATAATAAAAACAATAAAGCGCCCATGATAGAGCTTTAATAGCGAAAACTGCTATTCCTTGCTCTCCACTTTCTCAGAGGGATTTACCTACACCCAGAAGGAATCCTACATGATAAGTCCTCCTTTCCTTACCTATGTCGGACCAACGTCGTTGCAAGTAATGCTCAAGCCTCATTTCTCATCCGGGCTTAAAACTCTTTCCTTTAAAAGACTACATCTCCCGCAGTGGCCAGCAACTATTAAAGTGAAATGTGTTTTCATCATGGCCTTACTTTTTCGTCCATTTGGCTTTGTCGTAAGACAGCACTTGGTAAAATCTTGTGGGCATATTTTCATGCCTCATATCTACGGATGTATTTTCACAAAGGAATCGTCTACCAAAGCCAACCGGTAAATTGTTCTAAAATATGCTTTGCAGCTAAGAGAAAATACTTTTCTTCAAAAGAAACACGGCATTTTTTATTTGTATTTTGTTACTGATGTAGAAATACAAGAATCACGTGTTGTTTTCAAAATCTTATTTCATTAAGCTGATGTAATGAGACAATTACTTGACTGAAATATTAGCAATAGCATTAATCAATAGAAAAATGAAACCTTGAATGGGTAATTCTCACGTAAACGGCACAAATTTCCGAGAATGTTACATTTTCAGATATTTTAGAATAAAATACAGCAACAGGCGTCAAAAAAGAAAGTCAGATCCCGCGAGACTTAAAAAAAAAAACTCATAAAAACGTGATTTTCTCTGATAAGCTAAAAGCCACTAATGCATAAAACATTACGAATCATTAAAGATTTACGCAACATAATATTCCCAGTGCCACTGGTGGCCAAACACAACACATAAAGTTATCAGAAATCTCTTTGTTGATAATTTAAACGGCGCAATCAAAAGCTGAGCAAAAAAAAAAAAAAAAAAAAAGTCTCGTCAGACCAACTAGCAATTTCAGTGCCACTAACGAACCCCCCAAAATAGCAATAATAATAATATTAATAATAATGATAATAAAAATAATAATCTCTTCACGTCATCAGAGAATTCCACGAGATTGATTCAATGCAGATCAAGTGGCGTTGCAGTTAATACAACTGCAACATTATATCACTCCAGAATCCCGGAATTTGTTCGGAATTTTTTTTTTCAGATTTTAATCCGAAATTTTTTCTCTGCGTTTCACAAGTCCTTTCATTTCAAGATTATTATAATCACAACGGATTGGAATTCACGTCAGGTCAGTCAAGCGATGAGTTTCGTATTTCCATTTCAATATTCTGGGTAATCTACAAATAGAATTCGACGTAGTAATCTGTGGTTTAAAGGAAAGATTTATTTTTACTGCTTTATCGTCTTAATATTCTTTATATTACAAAAGGTAGGCTACTTTACATTTTATCGGTATTAAAATCATCATTATAAAGGATGCGTTAAAACATATATACGAAGGGGTATGCTAATTCAACAAATATTCTATCGTCATGATAATCGATAAACATGAATATTCTATTATATATATATATATATATATATATATATATATATATATATATATATATATATATATATATATATATACATATATACTATATATATATATACATATATATATATATATATATATATATATATACTGTATATATAAATATATATATATATATATATATATATATATATATATATATATATATATATATATATATATATATATATATATATATATATATATATATGTATATGTGTGTGTGTGTGTGTGTGTGTGTGTGTGTATAATAGTAACTCACAATTCCTTTACATATGTGGATTCAACCATTCAAATCTCAGTTCCAACCTTTTTTGAGGATAAGGAACACAAAAACCAAAACAGTTCTCAACGGGATTAAATCGTCTTCCTTGATGCTCAAGACAGAAAAAGTTGACATGATCTCCTTATTCTTATATTTATCTTCTAGCTTCTCTTGAATAACGATAAAAAAGTTAATCTGTTTAGTTGGTTTAAGGTACTGGTTACAGGATGTGGAATGACAGCTAAAGTTGCCGAATTTAAGTTTGTATTATGCAATACTAAGTAATCGAAATATATATATTTTATAATATATATGTACATATATATATATATATATATATATATATATATATATATATATATATATATATATATATATATATATATATATATATATATATATATATATATATATATATATATATATATATATATATATATATATATATATATATTCATATGTTACCAGGAGGAGAATTTTTTTAGTCGATAATAAGTTCGTTCTCTCGTGGGCTCGAACCACGGAAGACAAGAACTCAGGACTACAGTAGACGTGATGTGATAAATTTCATTCTATATATATATATATATATATATATATATATATATATATATATATATATATATATATATATATATATATATATATATATATAATATTCTTTATAACATTATATATATATACTGTATTATATATGTGTGTAAAACTCATTGATGAGGTTTTTTGTTGATGGGTCTATAAAACAGATAAATATGTTTTAGTCCATCCTGCACAAATTATCTATATGCACTAAATAAGATTCAACAAATAAACAAAAAACATGACAACTGTAATGTCTTACATTAACCATACTTTTCACTTTTCCTTGTGTACAATTTTCTGGACGCTTGATTTATATGTTAACGCCTTGTTTTTTCTTATATGAATGTCTAAATAATAATAATAATAATAATAATAATAATAATAATAATAATAATAATAATAATAATAATAATAATAAACTCTGATATACTCACTGACGAGAAATAAAAATGGTAAATCTCAGCCCAATTTAATTTTGCTTAGGATCCACCAGCAGTCCACAATTCAGCTCAAGTCAGCCAGAGCAAATCGAGAAATTCCCGAAATTCATAAGATGCCGAACCACCTCAACAAGTGGAGACCTTTGGAACAAGACTCGAATTAATTGGCAATTTCGAAGTCGCTTGTTTTCTCCGGCGGTTCAAATGGGCCGAAACCACATTTTGACTTCGAGGGTATAATTGATGTGCAAATGGCTGCGCGGATGAATATGCATAGTCCCTCCTTGCGTCACTGAGGTTAGGGCGGAAAACTGACTTCATTTCGAAAGGAAAACAAAAGAGATGTTATCATCTCACGGAAAACTGTTCCCTGTAATTGGGTCGTTCCGTCTGCGCACCTCACGTGGTGCACTGTCGGCATTATTAAATGGTGTTTACGGCGCCCCTTAAGCCCCTAGCTTCATCTACCTTTAGCCTTTTACTTTACCTCCATTCTCACTTATTTTCTCCAATCTTGCTGTCCAACCTCTCCGACCGTCATTCCTTGTGTAACTATGGGGGTTTCTCCCGATTCCACCTTTAGATTCGGTTACGCTTTCCGCTTAATATTCTGGATCTGATTAATCTAGCAGCCCAAACACTGTAACTCCCTCTTTTCAGTGTCACAAGCGATGAATGACCGAAAATACCCCAATGCTTGGCTTGATAGCCAATATTTAATTCAACATTGATATATTTTTCCTTCGCTCGTCAACTACCTTTCACGAGATGGTATGATCATATTTATAAGGTTTTTGGTTACATTTTAGATTTATTTTTCCTTTGCTCGTCAGCTACCTTTCACTAAATATTATGTTTACATTCATATAATTTTTGGTGACATTAATCTAAAAACGAAGTTATTATTCGTTTCCACCTGATTCCAGTCGCTCTCACCTGGATCATTTATCGAATCGGCATCTGAAACATGGATAAGGTTGCAAGATCTAATCAATTAATTCGTGTGGGGCTTCGCCACAAACACAATGAAAATATAAAATTGTTTCCCGAGACAAACTTGGCATTTCTTGGAAATGTATTGAACATTGATATGTAGGTTTTGGGACGCAGTGTATTTCTTGCTTATTTATGTCTGCTCCAGTCTGTTCTTAGGATTTGTACACAATGTTGCTTAAAGGTTAGTTACACGGTTCACTAACGCCTTTTTTTTTTTATCCTTTGCAATGAAAGCAAGGATCTGATGCTCAACTATCTTTTTCTATTATAAGTTGGGCCGAAAAGCGATAAAGGTGATGGTCCATCTTTCTTACTACCAAGCAACCTCCAGAGCCGTAGCAGTTTAAATCCTTGCTCTTTAGTCTACAAATGACATTTTGCATTTTCATGAATGAATCTAATTACGTCGAAAGCGACAGCTCCCCGACTTGATACAAACACTTGAATTTTCTACGTTACTTTTTAAGAAACCTTAAATGTTATTTTCGGAATTTACGGTTACGTACTGCAGCTCACACTAGACTCCTGAGGTGTGCTAAGGTTTTTAAGCAATGAGGTTCGAAGTACTGCTCTGGCGAGACCTCGAACGAGAATCTGATGCGTCTATCCAGATTTAGAATGCGAGTTTAAACTCGAATGTCGAATGGAACACATTCCAGCGTGTTTCTTATTTCCCGGACGAGTTCAAGTCTCAGAGCGAGTTCGACGATCGCCGGAAAAGGTCATTATGATCCTCCTCTCCCTTTTTGTTGAATGTTGCAACGTCGACACATTGCAGTATTCTATTTCTTATAACGTGTACACGCATTCTCGCATGCCATGTCTTGCGTACGATATTCACACTTGATGGCACTCGAAGAACAGTGCGATGAATATCATTTTGTCGATAGAATGGAATGGAATATAAAATTTAGGCCAAAGGCTAACCCCTGGGTTCTATGAGTTCATTCAATGCTGAAAGGGAAATAGAGAGTAAAGAAAGTTTTAAAGGTGTAACAGGAGGAAAAGCTCGCAGTTGCACTATGAAACAATTATTAGGAGAGGGTTGAAAGTAAGATGGAAGACAGAGAATATGAACAGAGGTATAGTAAAAGGAACGAAAAGGATTGAAGCTAGGGGCCGAAGGGACGCTTCAAAGAACCGTAAGTAATGCCTACAGTGCACCACTTGAGGTGTACTGACTGCACTTGGCCCCTATGGGACATGACAGCGTGTACACCGAGCTTTAGGTAAAGTTTCTACTCCCATATCCAAACAAGATTATGCGTCAACATTACAAAAACAATAGAAGTACAAATTACATTGAAAGAATCCGCCCTCTGGCGTCAGCAGATAAATAACGAAACAGAATCAAATAAAACAGAAGAAGAAGAAACACTTCGGAGAAACTAATACGATCAAATGAAAGGTCAGGAAGTATTCCAACGACCAATGACCGCAGCTCTCAGAAAAGACTTTACTGGTGACTTTTGGACTTCCTTACGGGTTCAGATGACATCAAACTTTGGGACTTCCGGCCATCAAGGAGAACTGAAGGAGGCAGAGAGAGAGAGAGAGAGAGAGAGAGAGAGAGAGAGAGAGAGAGAGAGAGAGACAAAGGAGTGATTAAGAGTGTACTTCTCTTGTATGAAGAGATGATCTTAACCACGTACTTTCTACCCCATTTTCTTATTGTTTCAGTTAATTTCCAGTGTGACAGTTCCTTTCTGAAGTTACAAGACGCCTTGTATCTAAAGGGAATAATCTTTTTCTCATATTCCCTCTCTTCGTGGAGAGAAATGCAAAATAAATTGAAGATAAAAACATGTATGAAAGTATAACAGATGAAAAATTATTTCTTTATAATTCCTTTATTTTTTGTGTAAACTAAAGCATTTTGAAAGTATGAATAAATTACATTGTCAATTAAAGCAGGTGATAAAAATGAGATCAAAAGATGCCCATTCGAGTAGTCTGTTCAAAGACGAATAGAACATTTAGCTTCAGCAACATAAAAAAAAAAAATATTGATCACGCCCAAAACACACACAAAAAAGATGCTACGGAAAGTTAAAGAATAAATAAATTAATCAGCAAATACTTCAACACTCTTTCAAAATCACCCTGATTTTGAACAATACTCCCCAGCAGGTTCAAATAAAGCTACTAAGAGAGAAAGAGAGAGTCAGAGAGAAAATATAACGAGCAAATACTTCGTATTTCAGTAAAATTCCTCCGTTTTTGCACACAGCCATCACAACGAGGCAGAGAGGGCTTCATTATTCCTCCTGGAATGATAAATTATTCAGTGAGCTTAATGTATATCTTGAAATCATGGTATTGATTTCCACGCGCATGATTCGCTTGTGCTCCCAGTCAAATATTTCGCTAAGAGGCCCTTTAAAACATTTAGGATTTTACTTGGAGGGTTCGTTATGACCTGACAGTCTGCTGTGAAGTATCGAAAGTGAGGTTGGTGACCTGCTTCTTCTGTGTTAAAGTATGAATGTGTCAGTGGTCGTTGTCCTGTTCTTTCTTATAGCGTCTCTCCCTTTTTAAGAGAAAATGCTGAATGTTTATATATATATATATATATATATATATATATATATATATATATATATATATATATATATACTATATATATAATATACACACATATATATATATATACATATATATATATATATATATATATATATATATTATACATATATAAAAGTTGTATATGTGTTCGCGTCTAGACATAATGCAAACAAGACGCTAGCTTACGTGCTCTCTCCTTCAAGGTGTTAAGTAATTGTTTAGGGTTTCAGAAAATAAATCAATACATTAATATTCATCATATCATTTCGTCAATTTCCATCAGGAACTGGAGGTCGGTGTGAAGGAGAAATGGGATGGAGGGGGTATTAGCAGCACCAGTGGGTTCTGGATCTTATACTCCAAGGATATTGATGACATTAGAAATGGTATTATGCATTTCCTAAGAGAGACGAGATGGGAGACGAGACTAATTTGAACAGGAACACTCGCACACAGACGTATCATTTGAGCATTGTGTGAAGAAGAAGAAGAAGAAGAAGAAGAAGAAGAAGAAGAAGAAGAGAGAGAGAGAGAGAGAGAGAGAGAGAGAGAGAGAGAGAGAGAGAGAGAGAGAGAGAGAGAGAAACAAGGTGCTGGATAACATCATTGCAATATTGAGAGAAATGCATCTGGTATCTATTTCTGTATTTGCATTACATCATTCTGGGAGAACCTTCCAAGGAGAGAGAGAGACATATTCTGGGAAGATGGAGTTCTGTTACTTATTTTTAGACGCTGTTTTCGTGAATGAAGAATTTACATTTTCACGTGATAATATTCATGTGAAATTTAAGCTCAGAAGATTTTATACTCTTCTCGGTGCTCTGGTAAATTAGTATTTGGGGGAAAAAATTTTACATTTTCACGAAGCAGAATATCATTGGCACTGCAATATCTTGCAACTGCTATAGATGATTGAATTTTAAGCCTCCAAACGCAATTCTGGCGTCATTATTTACCACTGTTATCATCATTATCGTTTCTCAAAATGTACGACTTGTCATGAAGATCATATTAACCT
>NC_089760.1:30432500-30440000 GCF_040412425.1 Macrobrachium rosenbergii
TCAATCATGTAACTGTATAATTCGCTGCCTAGGTTGCCAATGCAGTGGGATTTTATGAAAAGTGACAAAATCACTTTGCCTTTCCTGAGTATTGAAACAGGCTCTCTCGCTGGTGATTTGATTACATATTATTGATTACGCCTTACTTCAAATGTTATTGTATGTATTCAGATGTCGCATGTACTTATAAATGGAGTTATCACAACAAAGATCAATTGTTTATGCTCAGTTATTATTGTACAATTTTGTTTGCATAATTGCTGTTGTCGCCAGTACTGCTACCTACTTAAATTTTATCGATTAAATTATAGGAGTTAAGGATACGGAACATTCAATATAAAACAATAAAAAAAGTCACAAGAACAATTAGTGTACTAATAGAACGGTCGAGAATAAGACGCCACAAACCACCACCATTTCGAGAAATCACCGACCCGTCATCCGGACACCGCCCATTCAAACCGTTTAAAAACTGTTTATAAAAAAAAAAAAAAAAAAAAACACACTGGCCCTTCTTTCTCGGTTCGTGCCTCTTTGAATGTCCCAGTTCTTGTTCGACAGAAATCCGCGTAAATATGGCATAGTTCATTGCGTTTGCAGGACATTTTTGACCCGAGTTTTATGGTAAGGCTCATAAAGCTGGATTTTTATCGTTAAGACCCATGCCTTTGAACAAAAGGAAAAATGTTCTCCTTAGAAGCCTGACACGCTGGAATATATTGGAAAAGGGTATTGGGGCCTACGAGAGAGAGAGAGAGAGAGAGAGAGAGAGAGAGAGAGAGAGAGAGAGAGAGAGAGAGAGAGAGAGAGAGAGAGAGAGATCTAAGGTGAAAATGAGAATGACTCTTTACGGCTCAATTATTCATTTTTAAGTAAAGATCAGGCCCCATTTTTGGATAAAGATCAGTCATTGCTAGAGAGAGAGAGAGAGAGAGAGAGAGAGAGAGAGAGAGAGAGAGAGAGAGAGAGAATCTATCATCTCTAAATCAAGGAAAATATCCCGTTCATTTCCCAGTTTCCACTGAACTAACTAGAAATTTATTATCCCCAAATTCTTCCACATCTCCCCTAGGAACCAAGGCGCCCATTAGTCATAGATTTCCTCCTCCCAAGGAATGGAGGCGATCAAGAAAAATGATCAAAAGAAATGACGATGACTGTCTATAGGGCCAGAACAAAGGGCTTTATGAGCGAGAAAAATGAAGTGGGAAAATCTTTGCCATTTATGGAGAGAGAAAAGGACTGAAGGTGTTAGAACATACTCAAACGCGACAAGGTCAGATGCGTATAATCACCAGCAAATGATTCTGTTTAACTGTTTCGGAGGAAACAGTGTGAAGAGAACTGGTTCACTTAACATCCGAAAATTCATTGAAATTTCTTGCAGCAGATTCGATGTTTAACTGGTTTGTGTTTTCTCAATCAATGTAAAAGTTAGTCGTTTTGTATTTTGATCATCTCGTGTTGTTCATCAGTTACTTAAGCCGTTTTTCTGGTAGTTAAAACTGAAAAGCAAGTGCTCATTTGTACCAAATTTGATTAAATTAAGAGAACAATGAAGAAGTATGCAGGCTGTAATGCTGTTTTCCTGGTAGGGTTAAAACTGAAAAACATATGATTATTTGTACCAAAATTTATAAATTTAGAAAACAATATAGAGATATACAGACTAACGCCGATGCTCACTATACACACTCATGTTCTAAAACGATGCTCAAACAGTGCCAATCAAAATGCTTCATTATGCAAAACATGTTAAAAAGTACTGCCATACAAACACTCAATACGCTGATTACCTTCCATCTCCACGGTTCATTTTCACATGATTTGACTGCATATGAAAGAATACAATCTTGAATTCAAAGTCTGTGTATGAAAAACTACACAATTCCTGAATAACAGAACAAGACGAAAAGGTGAAAATACATAAGTACGCTCAAGTCACATCTTTAACGCGTAGCCTAATAGGTTGACACTAGTATTTCTCCCTTCCATTATGTTCCACATTCCAAATGCTTCAAAATCCCCTTACGAAACCTCGTCGCTCTCCCCCTCCCTACATCCAGCACCCTTCTCCAGGGGCTCCCATACACCAGCTTCTTAAAAGACTCTTTGGAAGGCATTTCCAATTGTTCTAGGAAGGCCTTCAGTATTATCAAAGAAGATCTAAGTTATATAAGAAAGAGAGAAGTTCTCTCGCGCACAGTAAAGGTCGCTAGATCTTGTGCCGCATCTGAGTGACTTCAGACTTGCAAGACGTTGCTATGCCACCGAGTCACTTTGGAAGGTATAATGAAATAATATCCATATATACCTTTGGCTAACGTTTTTATGACCTAAGAGCATTCTTGCTCTTTTACGTCCATTTTTATTGAAAAAAAAACCATAAAATGCTTTTCATGGACTGGAATTGAATACTTTATATATTTTTCATCTGTTATCTCTTCACAAACCTTCGTTTCATTGAAACGATTTTTGGCTACTATGCTCCAGAATTTCTTCTCTTTACTTTGTTGGATTCTGAGCACTCATCCTGATACATTGCAACTTATAATAGACTATTCAAAGTTTGTCTTAAGTTTCAGTACCGCTGGATGTAATCGTTCCAGTCTTGGAACAGCCATCGTATATAAACACCTTTCACATCATCGCACTCGAATACCGGCGCTGCCTGAGTCAGGATGCTATTAAAGACTCAATTCTTTGCTTCTCAAAAGGGATCTCATCCTATCCTCCAATCACTTCCGTTTCTTCGCTTTCTCGAAAAACCGGCCCTTCCCATCCTAGAGAAAAAAAAAGTGAATTCGACTTCTATGGACTTTTTTCATCAAGGTGCCTTTCATCCGTGACCGAAGTGATATTTTCTTTCTCCGTGGCTTCTCTCAACTTTCACATAAATTGGGCTTTCGGATACAACAGCCACTTCGCTTAACCTTTAGAAACAACAATGCTTTTGCATGTTATTCTGATTTGCTTTTTGCTCCACTAAATTTGTTTAATACTGGATAAATCACAAAACCGACACAAAATCTCAACATAAAAAGAATGGCAAATAGAGGACAATGAAATGAAAACAATAAAAAATTCCAAATAAAGGACAGCAAAATGAAGACAATGAAGTACAAACCAATAAAACAAGTAAAAAACGCGCCGATGTTTCTTCGGCGCAATCGAGTTTTCTGTACAGGTCGCTATAGCGTATAATCAATGCCACCGAAAAGACATCTATCTTTCGGTGGTCTCGGTATAATGCTGTATGAGCCGTGGCCCATGAAACACTTAACCACGGCCAGGTGGTGGCCTATCCTTTATCGTTGCCAGAAGCAAGATTATGGCTAACTTTAACTTTCTTTAAATAAAATAAAAACTACTGATGCTGGATGGCTGCAATTTGGTATGTTTGATGATTGGAGGATGGCGATCAACATACCAATTTGCAGCCCTCTAGCCTCTGTAGTTTTCAAGATCTGAGGTCGGACAGAAAAAGTGAGGACGGAAAAAAGTGCAGACAGAAAAAAATGCGGACAGAATAAAGTGCGGATAGAATAAAGTCCGGACAGAGTAAAGTGCGGACGGACACACAAAGCCGGCACAACAGTTTTCTTTCACAGAAAACTGATAAAAAGCAAACACCGCGGTAATAGGAAAGAAAAAAATTAACGCAATAAACATGCACAAAACGAGACCTAAAACAGTTAAAAACGAAAACAAAAATTTGCCAAAGAACAGAACGATGCTAACAATAAAGATGAAATAAGAGAAAGACGGAAAATAAAGAGGAAGGGGAAGACCAGGGAAGAAAGATAAAATTTGGCAAGGAGGAAACGAATAAAACGTAAGAGGGGAAGGTAGGAGAAAGATTTTCCAAACTTCCCCTTCACCTGCAGCTTCCCCCCCGCCCCCTCTCCGTTTATCCTTCCCCAGTCCTATACCCCATACCCCATAGGCGAATTCTCCAGGGAAATTATAACCCCGATTTCAAGGAAATCTTTTGGACCGAGAATATGTGTAATCTCCTGCACAGAGACAGGGAAAAAAGAAAATGGATTTCTTTACCATTAGTTATTTACCTGAATTTTCTGCTGATTTTGCTCATTCGGAAAGCAATCCAAAGGGGATTCCGACCCTTAGTAGCAGAGTGTGCTTAACTTGGAGTTACAGCTGCAGTTTATTTCTTTTCCTTTTGTTGGAGAGAGAGAGAGAGAGAGAGAGAGAGAGAGAGAGAGAGAGAGAGAGAGAGAGAGAGAGAGAGAGAGAGGGCGGTGGGTGATAAATGAAAAGGCAATATGAGATGTGTCCACAGAGCAATACCTTTTGAAACATTATACGTTGCAAAGACATGCACACTTTAGCAAATTATAAAAGGAAAATGACAGAACGCACATTGAGATATTCCAGGATTCATTTTACAAGCACATAAACACATATATGCATACCTAGAAATTGCACATAATTACTGTTGAGTACAGTATTTATGGGAGGAAAATTAGTGGTATATGTAGATATATTTGCATGAGAGCCCATGGCTGTAACTCGAGTGCTTTTCCACGGATAATCGGGTCTGCTCGGCACTTGGACAGGTAACCAGCAAGAAAAGCCAGACGCCACAGCAGTATGAGCCCCTTGAACACCCATTGCGTAGGGTTAGCTACCTCACCATATAAATAATGCTGAAAACCTCCTGACGCCCAGGACATAAGTTGCCATGAATGTTATTACACTTTGAGAAAGTCACAAGAAGCAAAAGATACGAGAAACAAGGAACTACTTATGAGGAAGATAAGACATATTTGTCAAGAAGCAAGAGCAATAATGGGTAAAATGAGATCCACTTGAAAGCTTCCCAAAATGAGTATGGAAAGTGAAGATCTGAATGACATCAAACGTGCAGTACGGATAAAGCAATTTAGTACAAAACGAGAAAACTACGTAAATACTAGCTGGATGTTAAAAACAAAATGAGAAAATTACGTAAATACTAGCATTGGATGTCAACAAAGTAAGTGGAACTTGATAGTTCTGAGAGAAAAGGGAGGGGTATGAAGACTCATAGTAATTTATATCTGGTAGTAAGAATCTGAAGATATATGATAAATTCACTTTAGATAAAACAAAACCAATACAGAAGGAAACCACCTGGCTATAATGTAATCACTGCAGAGGTGACTGTACCTAAAAATGAACTGACGCCTCGCATACTAATTAGACTGCTCTGAAGAATACGGAGTGAGTAAACAAAGCCTGATGTTTGGGAACTGGAAGCTACTGCAAAGAAAGGTGACCTCAATAAAATTAAAAACCACAGATTCACTGCATTTACGTTGGCTGTGATGAAAAATATTCAATATGCTCATCTTCGATGGGTTAAAGAAATAAATTGATTAAATGCTTAGAAATGTACAATCTGGTTTTAGGAAAGACTGGGATTATACAGATCATATATTTGTATTAAGGTACCTTGTGCAGCAATATATACAATTTGGAAATCCCATTCTGAAGTCTTTTCATGATTAAGAGAACCTGGTTGACAGCGTCCACAAAACGATATTATTGGAAGCCGATGTCACTTGTTTGCCCTTCTGATGGATTTTGGAATGAAAAAATTGGCTGGCAAGTAAAGAGAAGTTAAAGATTGAATGCAGATGATGTCTTCATCAGCAAAACACCACTAGACACCAGCAAAACACCACTAGATTTAGAAAGCTTGTTTAATAGAACGCGCCATATATCTAAACTACGAAAGCTCTGTTCTTTTTATAAGATTTCTGATTACTGTTATCATGAGCGGTAAAGGTAGTAATGGCAGCACACATTTCTATGTAAAAGACAAAAAGGCAATCAACATCTTAAGGAGCTTCCACTATTTAGCCTGTCCGTATGCGAAAAAAAAAAATAGTGTAACTTAAAATAACATGCAGATATAAAAGGCAGTTCAGGCTTGGCTAAGATAATAAAGAAAAGATGAACAGTACATTGCAATGTTATTGTAACCTCTCTGTCCGCTATCAGTCATCCAAATTCATAGATTGGGAAATTGTAATGCTCAACTCCCATCCTCAGAATAATCCAAATATTATTTTCCAAAACATCAAAGAGAATAATTACAGAAATTTTAAAGCTTAACTTTACTGGGAGGTTCTATTAATGTTAGGAGGAAGTAATTACCACACTAATTAAGCCCCTAAGAATGAAATTTAATTGCTAAAAGTTTCCCAATGCATTATTTTTGTTTTATCTTACTCCAGATGGCTAAACCCAAATGGCACAGTAAGCTGCAACAAGAATGTAAAGAGTAAAGTACCGAAATAACCAAAATGGCCTAGAAAAAAAGGCATATTCTTGAAGAGTAGGTCTTGTATGAAAACAAGGAGAAAGAATTTCAAAATTTTTAATAAAACTACTGCCAAGTTAATGTAAGAATTGATGATGGATAGTAACACCCTTAGCTTATATTTTACTCTAAAAACGAAGTAAAGCTATAGTGTTTTACTGATAGGAAAAATCGAAAAAGCTCTAAAATATTCGACTGGCAATCAACTCCGATAGTGTTCAACTGAACCCAAAAGACGAGGCAGTACTGTAGTGGTACTATATTCTTACAATGACAACATTCTCAAAGATGAAGGGGCACTCGTGTTCCGCAGATAGTCTAATATCTAACAAAGTGGCATTCTCGCTATTCATTTGTAGCGTACTCAGCAATGAAGTGTTAGTGAAGTATTCCACTGATATAAAAAATGGAGTGAAATTATAATGTTCCACTGATATTGTGCTCCAGTATCGCTCAAAATCAAAGTTGTACCGTAGTGTTATACTGAGATAAACACAAAAACGAAGTGGTAACGTAATGTTTCGATGATAGCATACTCATAAAAGGAATCAGCACTGACAATATTCCATTTGCACGGAAACCAAAATGCCACTTTAGCGTTTAGAACGAAAACTAACTTTGCCGGTTCCCACCATACCTAAATTCATTAGCAATACTGTCGCAAAACCATAAAATATTAAATATAATACTGAATAAATGAATGCATTAAATGATACGATCCAAATAACGCCAGTTGGAATAAGGAAACGCAATAGAGGAGATGAAAAGTGCCCGAAATTCACAAAATAAGGTACATTGTTTATATTACTCCTTTTACTATTATACCTCAGAATCCCGCATCTCATGAACCAATTTTGTTGATAACGATACTCCTGTATTTATTCTCCAAGTGCACATGCTGTTAAAAGAATGTAACTTATTAATATTATTGCTAAGGAGGTTATGCGACTGGTTCCTTAAATTTATGTCTAAATGAAAAAAATTCGTTAAAAATAATTATATATTCTGGAAAATTTTGGAGACATCACTATGGTAAAAAGAACAATGTATTATATTTTGGTGAGGGTTGAGTCTTAGAGATCTAGATCCAGAATATTTCTCTCTCTTTGTTTGCAAATGTCACTATTATACATTAAAAAACACACACACACACACACACACAGAAGCTT
>NC_089760.1:30445000-30460000 GCF_040412425.1 Macrobrachium rosenbergii
GTAAGTTAAAGTGAAAGGTTTGAATGCAAATATACATATATAAAAAAGGAAGCAGAAAAAATAAATAAGTAAATCTGATACAAGTGCTTAAGACAGCCAATAAGATGGAATACATCGTTCGGTGGCAAGGAAAGAGAGAGAGAGAGAGAGAGAGAGAGAGAGAGAGAGAGAGAGAGAGAGAGAGAGAGAGAGAGAGAGAGAGAAGATGAACGGGCTCCTGATGAGAAGTAAAAGGGAACTCTCGCTCTCTCTCTGAATATTACATATGTATATACATTTATGTGTATACATATATATTTATAAAATAACTTACATCTATATATAGAAACTAAAAGAAAAATCTAGATTTAAATTTGAATCTAAATAAAAAATGGAAAACTTTGCAATTTGGAATCCTGGAACTTCTAGGCTTAATGTGAAACGCTCATAAACAGAGATGACCGGAGATTTTAATCCTATACAATTTTAGGTTTTGTGTGTAATACATTTACAATTCATCTAGAAATGTTTATCCACAACTAATAGCAAATTTGTTACCAAATTCTACCAATATTCATATATACACTGAATATTATTCAGAACGGTTTATTTCTCTGCCCATCTTTAATACAAAACACATTAAAACCTTTAAAGAGTAACAAAAAATAGCAAAAACATAAAAGATATTTGAATTTTTATGACAAGTCCTGTTACATTTTGGGAACACTCAAGTTTCAGATTTAAATACATTAAGTTGTTTTTATCCATGTAATGGAACTAAAATAAATTCCAAGAGAGGTTTTCTACATCTTTAAAAATAATATGTAAACCTGAAACTAAAGTCTTGTTCTAATAGATTAAAAACTGAAGACTTTTTAATGGCAAAATTTGTCATCAATTGTAGACACGTAATGATATAATGAGGGGTAAAAACATGAAGCTATTAAACAGAATTCAATGTAATCAATAACATCAGAACCAATGAACTAGATTTAATAGTTTCTATGCTAGTAAAACTTAAATTGAAAAATATATCATGGTTGATCATAAATAATGAAAATAAATTATTCTTAATACCTTCAAAATATGTAAAAATTAAAGGAAAGAATTTTTCCAATCCAGAATCCAACAGTCTTTGTTACTAGTCTTGCAAACTATCATTGCATGACATACTATGAACCGAGCTTGGAGGAGGTTCCACGTAATCCATCAGCTTTACTGAAACAAACAGCTTCATTGAAGGGCTATTTGTTTCCACAAGGGAATGTTGACACGAGAAAAGAATTGAAATACGTCCCGAAAAAGGCCAGCGATCTGGATGGACTGTCCTGTTCCGTTGGGTTGAAATATATTGGACGGAGAAAGGTAAAAGTTGCTACGGCCAGTTCAGTCTGGGGAAAAGGTAGTGGTTCTTTCACATGTTGACGGATGAAAATGTATTGCCTCTCGCTGAGGTTATTTCTTTAATAGTGCACCGTGGATGGGGTTTTTACCACACCTAAAACATTCTGTTTATTCTTCCATCAAAGATCATATTTACTCAGGAGAATACCGCTGCCTGAATGTATGTCAATTGTCTATCACTATATAGAATCTTATATATCAAAATATTTCTTCCATCTCTGGTTATGTAGAGACCTTTTCACTACTCAATGAACTGTTCACATTTCTCTCATAAATCAAAATATCTAGTTAGTAATAGTCAAATAAAGCCAAATCGAACAGGCAGACAAATAAATGCATATTAATTCATATATAATAACAATATTTACTTTGCTTAAGGAAAATAAACCAAAACGGTAATCAATCATCTAAATCATACTCCCATGTATGATCACGACAGTCACTTTGTTTAAATAAGGTAATGAAAAATGGTTGACAAATTAACTAATATATTCACAAGTCCATTAATTAATGTCTTTATGAAGCTCCTCCAATCTAATAAATGGACTGGAATGGCATGGACAGATGAACATCATAAAAACGCTGAATTGAATTATTCCAGTTACAAATCATTTCCTTCACCAGATATCGCACAACGCTAAGTGAACTAATGGCAATGGAATGAGCTCAGATTAGACTAATTAGATTTACTAAGACTCCTATTTGACACAAAAGACCAGACGATTAAATAGACAATGGAGTCATGGTCAGTGACAACCTACATAAAACATAATGCTAGATGGCCGACCATCTGGCACTTATTGCCGTAGATTATCACAGGAATTCTCGGGTCGTTTGGCAAAACTGGAGAGATAATCGAAGCAGAATATAGCAGAGCATAACAGAATGTGGAATTAAGCTTAAACTGGTCTGCTTTTATCCCTCTCTTTCTGTTCTCGTTTCGCCCAATTAATTTAGCACAACAGGCAACAGAAACGAAGTGTGGATAGAAAATGGATTAAACGATCGCCGTGTGCAAAATTTCATGTAAAAATTCGGAAATTAGTCTTCGATGTTCTTTTATATGACAAGCAGCTGTTTTACCGTTGTACAAAGCTGCACAGTTTGGAAACTGTGCAGCTACTTGAAGATACGCATAGTTCAGTTTTAGAGAAATTAAGATGAGGAAGGGAAGTGCAGTTGCACACGACTTCTATGGAATTATTAAATGCTTTCGACAATGGAAAAAATTCATGGAAAGTGGACCTAATTTTATTGAGATGTTTATAGAAAACTACTGTAAAATACATCCTTCTGTGATTTTTGGGATTTAAAAGAGAAAGATCAAATGGTATGAATGGTCTAATTATTGTAGGTGTTTTCAAAATAGTAAAAGAAAATATTATAAATTTCGGGTGTTCAGAATTTCTGTAAAATTATTAATTCCAATTGTGTTAATAATATTAGCTTAGAAGGAAGAATTGTGAATTACTCTAAAGTATCATTGTATATGTTTCTACGCTCTACAAAAGAACATAACATTAAAAGAATGTGACTCTTTAATACGTACCATTAAATTTAAACGAAATAACCTAACTTTAATTTTAGACTAAGATTAGATTTATCACTTCAACTCACGCCATTTTATTTATAAATGCAATTTCTTTTATCTTTATTTTTATTTCAAATTTTTCCTATTCATTCTCACACCATTCTTCGATTTTTTTGTTTCTTCTCAGCCTTCTGCCCATCACTGCATAGCCCAGCCAAAAAAAAAGATTCTGTCACTCACCTCCTGTATTTTGTATGTGGATGATTCTTTTCATATTGTGCATTTGCTTCTCTTGACTAGCGATTTTAAAGACTATTGTTAAAAAAGGACAAAGACTGAGAGAGAGAGAGAGAGAGAGAGAGAGAGAGAGAGAGAGAGAGAGAGAAACAAGGTGAATGGGGTATATAGTCATTAGAGCTCCATGAACACCATTAAGATTTTTATTTTAAGGAATTAAAATCAATCCCAGGTTTATCAGGTAAATACAGTCCCCTAAATCCTTATATCCGTAATCAATATGTCAGACTGAAGACCAATTACCAGATCCTTTTTCGTATGTCACCGAGATCAAATCTTTCCACTTGGGGGAAAGCTGGTCTGTGTGGAATAATCGTTTTATTATACTTGAATAATCGGATTTTATTATATATTATATATATATATATATAATATATATATATATATATACTGACTACTGACATATATTTTTTGACATCATCTTGCCTTTATATGTGTAAATGAAAGTGTAACTTACTTAGCCAATTGTTGCGAGTATGTATTAAATGTGTGTATATTTGCCAATTACACATATGAAGCTATGAGTACACTTATATACATAAATATGTATATATGTGTATATATATATATATATATATATATATATATATATATATATATATATATTTATATATATATATATATATGTATATATATATGCATATATATATATATATATATATATATATATATATATATATATATATATATATATATTTCCACTAACTTCACGTGTTTTAAAACTCCAACCAATTGTTACGTGTACTTATATATTATGTGCATATGTATTAAGTATACAAATGAATCTATGAGTATTTAACGTTTTTAAACATCTGCCTTTATATCCATTGTATGTTTTTGTATGTACGTATGCGTGTTACGTGAATAATTACATGTATGTGTGTATGAGTACTATTGTATTTCTTTCTATTTATACACATTTGTAATTGCCGTAAGCTTCTTTTATTCGTGCAAAAACTGCAAGAGCTTTTGAGTACGTAGAAATGCTTATAGACTAACTTATAGCTAACTTCCAGATTGATATTTGCACACTTAATCGGCTGAAGCACAAGTATATGCATTTTTTTATTCCTATGCTGGCTCGTGTATGAAGGCTTTGCATACTTTAGCACGTATGCATATCCTTGGTATTCTTATTTGTTATCATTCTGATATGTGTATAAGTTAGTGTGGAACATTATAAAAATGTTTCATCCTTTGTTAAGGAACTTAACATGGGTTATGGTGGCACGTGTAAGTGTACTTTACAGATAGACATCAAGGGCACTAAAGAATAGAGAGTCTATTCTAGATATGGTTAAAAACAGAGTGATTCTGAGTCCTTGATTTACTATTAAACTGAAGAAACTCCAACGGTGGACAGCGGGTAATGCCCAGCGCACATTTTATATCGTGTAACAACAATAACAGCAACATCAACAACAACAGCAATAATAATAATAATAATAATAATAATAATAATAATAATAATAATAATAATAATAATAATAATAATAATATTAATAATAATAATAATAAAACTTTATCAGTTAATACATTAAATATATGCTATCGATCATTGCCATTGCTAGCCTTATTAACTCCTTTATACTTATCATTATTATTACTGTTTATGTGGTTGCAATTGCTAATGCTATATTGTAAGTGTCTACAAACACAAAAATAGCAATTTCGGCTGGAAAATAATTTAGATGATGTTTAGTGATGAAGTGATTTTAATTCCTTGGAAACAATAACACATAATGGTTGAACGTTATACATATATGTGAAAGGATATAAATATGCATATGATGAATAAAAAAAAATATTCTGTGTGATGGGTTGCTGTGGTTTTATATTGAAAACCACACGTAAAATTAGGTCTTATAGACATATATGTACATATATACATACATGCATATGTATATGTATATATATATATATATATATATATATATATATATATATATATATATATATATATATATATATATATATATATATATATATATATATATATATATATTATATATTACTTTTATCTTTGGACTAACATATTTTGTCATTATGTCCCATAATCCTCCACTATTGTAGCTAAAGATGATTCTACAGTGCTTTATAACATCATGATTCAAGCTTTCATTGTCCTCTGCGTTTCATAAGAAATATGTACCGCACTTTCAGTGTATCTGCACTTTTACTGTCCATGTTTTTGGAATATTCATCTACATTTTACATTCCGTATTCATGATTCTCATTTAATACTTAGGCGGCTGTCAAATCAACATATAGATTAATCTATATAAAAACTACAAAATATTTTATTATAATGTGTAATAATAACCTCCATTAATCCACGTTCTGCATGGCAACATTTTTCTGCACAACTCTACGGGGTTTGCAACTCACGTTTCACTAATTCCACGCGGCACGTGAGCTAAGCCTGGCTTGTGCTTCACCCTTTCACTCTATACTGTATAAGGTCTATAAATGTCCAACTTTTGATATATATATTTATATACTTGTATTATCAGTATGTCCAACGATTATTTACTTGTTTCATTCATAGATCAAAGATTATCTATAACTATCCACCACTGATATATGCTAAATTTTATTACCTCTGTTGGAAAAATTTAACGGCCTTTGAAAATAGACCTCTCAAGAAGTATTTTCATAATTAAAAACAGACTTGTTCTAATAATTTTTCTCTTTTCTGTTTCAGGTTCTCTAATACAGCCCGTATGAGTATGAGGTAAAAGGGAAAGAGAAGACGATTAATTACAAAATAATAATAATAATTACTAAATATATCAAACCGGGCCTCGCTCTAGGACAGAATAAAAATTTTAAAAAATGTGTATGTGACGCAGGTCTTGCTCACCTTATATCTTCCAAAAAATAACAAAACACATACATAATTCTGTATATATATATTTATACCTATAAATATATATATGCATAAAATTGAAAGCTTGGACTAAGCCAGCCAAGCTGTCGGATTTCTTGCCAAAAGCGGATCTGAATCGACACCAAAAATTCCTCCCACACCTCAGCTCAATCAGAATCAGTCCAAGATGACTATGGACGACAGTAAAGACTCGGCCACTTCGCCCATCATCGCTCAGAGTCCGCCACCACAAATGCCACAGCAGAACAGCCAAGGCTTTAGCTTAAAAAGGGCCGGAGAGAGGATCATTGAGGCAGGTAAGCATCCACGAACTTCTCTCAGTATTCCTCATGAACACTAAGCCACCACAACAAATATAAGTAAGCTTCTACTGACTTTACTCATTATCCACAAACATTATTAAACATTTATTATGGTCGACAAATATTAATAAACATTTATGATGGTCGACAAATATTATTAGGCATCTCTAAACTTCACCAATCCTTCACAATATCCCTAGCAACAAACTGCTTTTCACCAAACCCACTTATATACGAATCACTAAGCATTCACAAGCTTAAGTAAACACCAATAAACACTGTCTAGCATTAGAAACATCATTGGGGATTCTTAAGCATCACTAATTATTCCCTGGCAGCGCTATACACTAAGCTCAAAACGTATCATTATGCAATAACAAACATTTCTATTCAGCAAAACTATTTGCAACCATCCAACGATATCTGTAATCATTAATAAGCAAACTGCGCAAACATCACAAAATATATATAAGAAAATCATCTAATATTCAGACTTCACTAGGGGTTTACGCACTTAGTAACCGGACAGAAGCATCAGTTTACATTAATAAGGGTCATTAAACAATCACAGAAATGATTAAGTGTTTACATGCATATAAACAATTTGAACTGTCATCCATAAGCATTTCAGATCCACAGAAATCACACGAGGGGTCGCAAACATTGCTAGAAATCTACAATTCCTCCAAAAGAGTTACCAAGGATGTAAAATCTTCCTGGGTTTACAAAAGCCACACTATACATATATGCCTAATACTGATCATCCATAAATAACACCAAGCCTCCACAAATATTACTAAACACATAAAATGATTAGCTTCCATAAACTCACCAAGCACTTGCAGATAGCTTTATTTATACATAAATATTACAAAGCACTCGCACTGAAAATGTACAAATATTGCAAAGCATTCACAAACCATCCACTGACATTACTATCATTAACAGCCATCACAAATTACCCACAAGCACTGCTAAACCTTCATAGCCAATACTAAGCAACCATAAGTGTACACTATCATAACTATGCACCTAGAATTCAGTCTTCTTAAAAATAACAAGTAGGACTAAGGAACCATAAGAAATATGTAATCTAACACATTCATTTTACGAATTATTTGATTTTTTCAGTCATTTAGTATGTAGACCATATGAACAATTATTTAATCAGAAGAATATTATTCTGTATTGATATTTCATATTACTGAATCATTCTCAGTTGTCACTGATACCAGATATCATCGTACAACATTCAAAGTTTCTTTCTCTGGTAAACGTAAGACCCATACAGGTATTACAGTTTTCACATTGCAGTTGATACAATAATAATTAAAAAGAAACTGAGTACAAAGTGTAGTTAGTTCAGTATATATATATATATATATATATATATATATATATATATATTATATAATTTACGTATATATATTAAATTTACGTGAAGTTAATCTATTACCTTTCTTCCAATTTTCACATCACTCTGGACACTACAGCCTGTAAGTACAACGGATTTCTTACTGTTATCCTTTTCGTGATAGATATGTGAGTTTGTTTATATGTGCATACATATTTGAAACAAATATAAATGGTTAGAAAATATTCGTAAATGAGAAAAGAAAGAGGAGTATAAACCGTGTTTGAACTCTAGTTTCAAACGAAAACAGAGGAGATTATAGATAAGGGGAAAACAGAAAAATTCAGCATAAAATTCCTATATTTTCACTGACCTCAGGTAAATATTAGTATATGCTTAAAATTAGTATGATCTTATCTTATATTAAAACGATTAAATATAGTACATACTAGTTGCTTTTATTTTTTTATTATCAGTTAGGGTTACCGAGTAAATAATTCTAAAAATAATGTTTTACATAGACCATAATATATGTACATCCATATATGGAGATTATTGTAATAGATTTTGGAAAACATTCTTTCGGACTTTACTGATAGGTAACCCTAACTGACGAATAAAGCAAAACAGAAATTATTTATTCTTGGGTGGATGTGAATAACCTGGTTATCTCATAATAATAAAAAGCATAATACAATTAAAAAGGAAATGCAAACGTTGTTAAAAGAGGAAATATTTTTTATTAGCGAATTTGATTATATTAGGGATTTTAAGTAGTTATATGAATTATACCATAACAAAGCCAAAAATATTATTTTGTAACAATTTTTGAGGGAAATTCTAAATATGGTGGCATTCCGTTTGCAAACGTGGGAAATTGACATAAAATTAGATAAAAGCACTTTAATAGATACTTTCAACGAACGCAATGGTTTTATCATTAAGACTAACTAATAAAGAAACGAAAATAGGAGCGTGAAAATGAATGATAATTACATATAATTATATATAAATGAAGCGTAATTATATATAATTATATATAATTAGCAACATCGCTACTACATCTTCCCGCAGTGAATAATTATACAGCCGAATTCGAAAAGTACTGCTTTTCAAAAATGCGGAGTTATATACTAAATTTGAACTATAACAAAACAGCAGTAGCAACAGCAATAATAATAATAATAATAATAATAATAATAATAATAATAATAATAATAATAATAATAATAATATAATAATAATAATCATGATGAAGATTATTGCTATATTAAGCAAAGCACAAACACAGAAAGATGCTGAAATTATTTCCTCATAGTGTTTTAGCAGTTGAAATATGTCCGAAGATATACGTCATTTGAAGATTATATAGTTACTCTGTTTCAACGCCAGAAGTGCTCTGATAGAGAGAGAGAGAGAGAGAGAGAGAGAGAGAGAGAGAGAGAGAGAGAGAGAGAGAGAGAGAGAGAGAGAGAGAGAGAGAGAGAGAGAGAGAGAGAGAGACCGATTTACAACTCCCAAGACACGGGACAAGCGATAACGACAGTTTTATTATAGTTGATGTCTAGGTTTTCTGATACCAACTGGATTTTTTTTTATACCAAAATTTGATTTTTACAAAAAATGACATGTCTTTATGATATATAGATGAGAAATGGGACGGAGAATAATCTTTAACTGGCCCACATAATAGATGAAAAGAAAAAAAAAGCGGAAAACAAATGAAAAAGAATGTAATCCTAAGTATGATAGTTACTGTCCTAACGCAGTGAACTTTGCCATGCTTAAATATAAAGGTAGTTATATTAAGGGAACTCTAATCTAAAAATTGATATCCAATCGTCTTTTGGCTAACCCATTCAGCGGATTTAAATAAACCATATTAAAATTGGTAACTTTACTTGATTTACTATGGCCGGATTTACCCGAGTGATTCACTCAATTGAACATTGTAAATCACAAAATATAGTTTGATATTTCCTATACAGTTACATCCTGCACAAATCTGTTTTGTGGAAATCGAACGTTATAATAATTTATTTTGTTTCTTCTGAATAATTTTAGACCAAGTCACAATTTGCATGAGCGTAAGAGCATGGTAGGCACATTGGCCCCGTGGTAATAAAATACACACAAACACACATATATATATATATACATACACACACATATATATATGTATATATGCCGGGGCCTTTTCAGATGCCCCTCCGTAAATCCTCACATGACCACCTTTTCTTTTAATGCCTTTTTAATTTTAGAAGTGAAAGAAAGCAAGACCGAGATATAAGGAAGGGGGACGGGGAGAAGAGGAGTGAAAGGAGGGGATGTTAGGAGGAGACATAAGAGAGAGAGAGAGAGAGAGAGAGAGAGAGAGAGAGAGAGAAAATGGCACGGTGGCCGGTGTGTCAGAGTCCCTATAACTCGGCCATTCGTTATCTTCGACCGATAACTTCCTGGACGTCAACTTGGCCCATCGCCTCCGAATATCCTGTTGGGAGAAGAAGAGGGCTGAGAGAGAGAGAGAGAGAGAGAGAGAGAGAGAGAGAGAGAGAGAGAGAGAGAGATATATATATAATATATATATATATATATATATATATATATATATATATATATATATATATATATATATATATAATTATCATATATATATTATATATATATATATACATATAAATCATGAACGTTATATATACCATACATATAAATCTACATAATATATATCATACTTTCAACCTCTGTAACGTTGATGAAGACCCTATCCAAAACTTCCATATTACTCTATTCATAAACCGACAAAAAAATGGTCACCAGCAGCGTGTCGTACCCCTGCATTTAAATTGCACCTTTCGTCTCCATTTTGTACGTATTCTTTCGCCTATTGGTTAAGTGTCTTCGTTTCCTATGCTGTTATGTCATCTACCCCTTACTGTTTAAGCCCCGTTAACCTCCTCAGGCCTACACTTTCGAAATTTGAAACTTTCCAATAAACTATTAACTTTCAGAGCCGAACCATGTTAAAACTCTGGTCTGTCCTTGTACCTACCACTGCTTCGGATCTCCACAAGTCTCGCCTTTTCAGTAATACTAATGTTAAACATATTTTAGTTTTAAACCTTTTTAAGTTTTCTGAAAAGAAAACTATTGTGCCGGCTTTGTCTGTCCGTCCGCACTTTTTCCGTCGGCACTTTTTTCTGTCCGCCCTCACAGCTGAAAAACTACTGAGGCTAGAGGGCTGCAAATTGGTATGTTGATCATCCACCCTCCAATCATCAAACATACCAAATTGCAGCCCTCTAGCTTAGGTAGGTTTTATTTTATTTGATATTAAAGTTAGCCATAATCGTGCTTCTGGCAACGATATAGGACAGGCGACCACCTGGCCGTGGTTAAAGATTCCTGGGTCGCGGCTCATACAGCATTATACCGAGACCACCGAAATAGATCTATTTTCGGTGGCCTTGATTATACGCTGTAGCGGCTGTATAGAAAACTCGATTGCCCCGAAGAAACTTCGGCGCATTTTTTACTTGTTTTTTATTTACGTTCAACATCCAACACTTCAATTCTATAAAATGAAACAAAGAAAATTGAGCAGTAAATGTCAAGATGTTATTGTAAGTAAAAGAAGTTTATTCGAACATATATTTGAGTATAGATATACCGTACGGCAGTTTGACGAGAGAAAAGGCGAGTGGCAAAATGTGAGGCCATAAAGGTAGCAAGATATGGGAATGAAGTTGAGAAGGAAGCTTTGAGTCTCTATGGAAGTCAAGATTGAAAGGCATGAAGGTCTTAAGCCAATTTTATTTTACAGAAGTTATGTACAGAAGTGATATGTACATATACGTATTATAATATATATATATATATATATATATATATATATACATATATATATATATATATATATATATATATATATATATATATATATATATATATATATATATATATATATATATATATATATGTATGTATATATATATGTGTGTGTGTGTGTGTGTGTGTGTATACAATGGTTGGGTGATAATAATGAAGTTTCCTTAGCATGGCCGCGTTTATCTCTCTCTCTCTCTCCCTCTCTCTCTCTCTCTCTCTCTCTCTCTCTCTCTCTCTCTCTCTCACACACACACACACACACACATACACATCCAGCTCTTATCCTTCTCCCGCAATACAGGAGCATCTCACAAGAATAATCACTAACCGCATATCATTATCATCCCCATTAATTCTACCTAATTGCATCGTTTCTGCTCGCATTATCTTCTTAATTTACCCTTCTTCCCTTCTGTATTTCTCATGTTTTTTCCCCATTCATTCTTCCTTCCTTTCATTCCCCTTCAATCTGACTTTTCCAATAAATATTTAACTTCTTCATTTCCTCTTATCGTCACATGATCTCATCAGATCCTTTATCTCCTCGCATCTTCATATTTCTTCGCCCTTTTCCATCTTTTATCCTTCCTCACTTTCAGTGTGTCCCATTCCTTTCCGTCTTTGCACCGTTTCCAATTTTCTCTGAGTAACTTTACTCTTCCATTTGCTCTGGGCATTCACTACTACTCCCCTCTCTTTTTGTGCTTATTCTCTTTTATTCGCAGATGTCTTAAAATGCTGTCCTCAGTTTTTTTTTATCGAATGTCATTTATATTACTGTCTTCTATTTTTCCTTCCGTGTCTCCTTTTCCTATTCGTATTCTCGTTTATTATCGATTCCCATTTACCAGTTCTTTAAATAAGTGAAAGTTTGTCCCATTCCTGCAATGCTTCAGTCTTTCTATTCTCCCCCTAGTCTTGCAGTCCACCCAATCCATCATTCGGTCATGTAGTGGCTCCAGCTTTCAACTTTCAAGGCTACGTTTGGGCATCATTTCTTCCTTTAATTAATTGAAATTAATTACTTTCGATCTTGATACTGTTACTTAATATTAATATTTGAGAGTTCGTTCTCTTGTGTATCCAGCTTTCGCATTTATTTTCAGGCTTAATTTTCTTCCACCCGCTTTTCTTATTCTTTCAGTTTTCAGTCCCTTATGTATTACTCTTCATCGACTGTTTTCAGTTTTAGTCATCTTTCTCTTCGTCTTTATTCCTCCAAAATTAACATCTACTTGGTTCTTGGAAACATCGCATAATCATTCGTAAAATTAAATCGCCCAAATTAGCTATGGTAATCACTTTTACGGGTTATATTCTCATTATAATCATATTGTTCAGAGTTCAAACAGATTTGATATCTTTCCATTATCCTGTATCCTATGTCACAGGTTATCATATATCATCCTTTTCACAATGCTATCCTAGCGCCTCTTTCCTCCTTTATACTACGCTACCCACCACTTTCCCTCATCTTACGTCATTCTCAATCCTATGCTGTCTTAATCTACCCTCAGGCCTAAGTAATCCTCAGATTGAAGCTATCTCTCATTTTACTCCGTGCTTAGGCTTATTCTCTACGATGGTTCACTATTTGTTCTACCAACAACCTCTGTCATTCTACCTATCCTTAATTTTAAGCCATTTTCCAAACTAATACGTCCTGTGACCTACGCCATCCTACATCCCTTCCTCATCTTAATATATTTCTAAATACCGTTCCATCCTTAACAATACATCATCCTAAGTACTACGCCCTCTCTTATACTACGCCATCCCTCATTCTATTCTAATCGTGTCTATGTCATCCCTCATCTTAACCTATTCCCAACTCACAGTGCTCCATCCTCAAGTCCACTTCATCCTCCAGGCCTTCACCATCCTCGATTCTACGCCAGCCCCCATCCTATTATATTCTCCACTCTACTCTACTACTCCCTCCTGAATCCTGCGTCGTTTCCCGTCCATTAAAAACATTTTTCTCTCGCTCCTTATCGACGAGGCCGAAGCGTTGACACACGTTTCAGGAACAACACCCGAACGAGTTGGAAAGTTTTCTCGAGGCGGGAGCCTTCTTCTTCTTCCCTTCGCCTCCTGCACTAAACGGATTGTTGTGAAGTTTTTTTTTTTCATTATTTTTTTTTATAAGGAATCTACCGTTAGACTGTGTCAACGGAAAATCTATGAGAAATGTTGGCACTGTTTGAGAATGTGTATTGGACATGATAATGTCAAAGTGACTGTCATGCGTATATGCTCGTTTATATGAGTTAAAAATTTATTATTGATACGTATGCATGCATGACAACATTATATGTATTTATTATGTATGCATGAGAACACTGTATGTATTAAAGTAAATATCTAGTAAAGAATGATAGCACTATTATTCAAATAATTATGCAAATACTTCCACAATTCTGAGGTATAGAAATATCTTTCTCTCTCGAATGTTCATTAAGGACAATAATAATAACTAATAATTATGCCAAAACTTACAACCAGTAAGCGAAGTGGACAAAGTCATACACGCACAGTGCCATAATCATGCATGGAAGTTTATTTACATCAACACCGTCATATTTAAGGTCACATTATAGCCTACTACTCTCAGTTGCTGGGGTCAGTTACAACATACAGTATCCCTTATTTTGACTTTGCTTTCACAATACAGGTGTCTTAACACACGATTAGCATTACCTACGAACCAGAGGTTGGAACTGCCATAAGAATATAAACTATAAAAACTTAGAAAAGCAAGGACGTCCTAAATCTTTTCTCTAACATCCTACAACTCGAACTTGTAAACAAGAAGAAAAACATGACGTGTCTGGGTAGCCTCAATTCCTTATCGACATCTGATCCTGTCCTCAAGTCAGATGCATCCCGAAATATCCCAAACCTTTCCAAAAGTTGCTGACTCAGAGTATTGGCTCTAATCCAGGTGTTTCTTCTGGGGACAGAAATCAAGAATCCGGGAATATAAAACGCTTCTTGTCCCGCTCGCTCATTGGCGATTGTTCAATCTTTCAGCCAGCGATGTGGAGGAATGCCAGTTTTGAGCAAAACATTCCATTCATGTGTGTGTGTGTATATGTATGTATATATATATATATATATATATATATATATATATATATATATATATATATATATATATATAATATATATATATAATACAACTATATATATAAATAAATAAATAAATAAATGAATGCATATATTATATATAATAATTTATATATGTATATATATACTGTATATGTGTATATAAAGAGCTGAAAATAAAACAAATTGAGGACATAATGAAAATAATCATAAGATGAGCTGAATGTGTCCTTTAAAATTCTAAAAAATT
>NC_089760.1:30462500-30487500 GCF_040412425.1 Macrobrachium rosenbergii
GGAAATCATAAATTTTTATGACCAAAAGACAGAATGCAATGGGAGCTGATTCTACTTTCTTTCATTTCTATCAGTGGAGGAGCAGTTTTCGAGTATTGTAAATAGGGCTGTGAAGAATATTTTGAAATTACCATAGACTGTATACGAGAATGGAATTAATGTTCAAATCAAAGTTAAATGTTATTAAGGACTTCTTAGTCTTTCTTTTCCCAGGTAACGATTAATTATACAAGATTAAAGTCGTAATGGAACAAATGCGATGCAAGTAACTACAGAGATAAATATTAGGTAAATAAAAAGCCTCACGCTTATCTGTGGAACATATGTAACTTCTCTTGTTGAAAAACAATGATGAACCGAAACTATTTATGTATCCACACATGAAAAATTCTGAGGATATTCGAAAATAATTACTATGGATACTACCAGCAATTCTTTCAAAACGCAACCTCGTCAAAAAAAAAAGAGAAACACAATCAAAAGTAGTAATCAAAAATGTTGATCAATAGAAGCAGTAATGATGGAATAGGCCAAAGGGGCCCCGTGTCATTAACTCTATGTATTCATTCGTTTTTATTCTATTGTCTATTTTTTTTTATCTTCGTCAACGCGATCCTTTAAGCATGACACCCAAACAACAGGATCATTCATCTGTGAACAATATCTGCAAAAGAAAACTATTTTCACTTTTTGACGCTTTGTGAAAATGAAGGACCAAAAGCTAACGACTACCTTTTGTTTTGACGAAATGATTTACTTCCTCGCTCTTTGTGTCAACAGACTTCAAAGGTAATAGATATAAATGTCGATTAACAATCCCATTATATTTATAGGTGGATGCTGCCTACTCTCTACAAAATTATTTTAACAAGCTTGAACAAATTATCTGGTCCATAACTTTTTAATGACTTGAACAATCTCATACAGATATTTGTTTTGTTGATGATAAAGGTATAATATCAGTTTGAAAATAATAAAAATACCAAAGGTAACTACTGCCATAATTCATGTATTCCCTATAAAAGATAGTGATGCCTTCGGCTTACAACTGACAGTGACTTCAACTCGCACTCATTACGGGTAAGAACTAGAGGAGAGAAGTCACACTCGCAAATATTTCTCATAAACATCGTAAGCAAATTACATTCTAAAATATTCAACTAAGTACCGACAAACAACTAATTTCTCTTTCGATAAAACTGAATGTTCACACGCAATTTCAGAGATATTGCAACACAAATCCCATTCGCCAAAATAACGGGATATGAAAAAGACATGGTCGATTTTAAGCATCCAAGTCTTGTTTGAAAACCCTTGAATGAAAGCGGGAACATTTCTCAAGTAAAGAGTAAAACGCTGAATATACCTCAAACTTTTCCACAAGTTTGAAAAAATAAGTATAGTCTGCAACGCTTCATTTTAAACATCAATCAGAGTAACTTCAATTTAATTTGTATTCTATTTAACTCGTATAAGAGACGACACCCCTATATTATTTTTTCACGATTATAGGACTTCCCCCTCACATACACCTCCTGCTTTCTCTTTATCTATTTGTTTCTATCTATCTATCTATTTACCTGTCTGTCTATCTGGTTATCTATCTACCTCGACTTCAGATATTTCTCTCTCTCTCTCTCTCTCTCTCTCTCTCTCTCTCTCTCTCTCTCTCTCTCTCTCTCTCTCCTTTGGGAGCCATAAAAATAATCCTAGCCATTCCCTGAACCACACCGACATTCGTGACATTTTCGAGATGTTGGTTTTAGCGCATGCGTACCTTAGGGATCAAGCAACCTCTAAAAAATCCTTCGAAACTATTATTTTTGCGAAATTACATTACAAAGAGAATTTTTGAAAAATCAATAGAAAATAAAGCAGAAAGTTCCTAAAATAACAATAGATTTTAGAAAAATAATTGTTGTCGTGAAATTATAGATATCGGAGTATTTCTCACAGACAAATAACATCTGCCATGAGGGATCACATAATCTCCAACAGCCTCAAAATTAAACAAATAGCATTAAAACAGAAACGTAAGGCGAGTGGGAATTCGTAGGAAACCGTGACTTATGCAGTGACCCTGACGCAGAGAGAAGAAATTCGCACGAATGGTCACGGACTAAAGAACAACCTTTAACAACAGGACTGTCTGAACATTATGTTTATGGAGAGCAACTGACACTAACATCTGTTCTTTAGGGTCACTCAGCCAAAATTTAAGATGCAACTTTCCCTCATGACTTACCTTTCATTACCGGACTTCGGTTTCGCCCCGGATGATGGACGTCCAGGAGTTTTCTGGAAAAAATGTAAATAATTGAAAATGTTGAATATCATGAAGAAATGTGTTTAAATATGAAGTAATTTTACCACATAACATATCCTTAAATCCTCATAGCCACATAACCACATATTCCTTTACCAAACGTATTCAGAGATAATATAGCCTAAGAAAAACTTATTGTTATATGATGGACAAAATTCATCACAAAATAAAGGAAAATTCCACTTTCCTTCAGGACAATTGGTTTAACTTTCCTGCTCAATATTCCCAGTTAAAAGTACAATTGAAAATAACCTACCTTGAAAAATACAATGGGTGATATATTGCGTGGAGAGTGAAACTATTGTCTTTAATACTCAGGAATTATTAACTTGTTTTTGAAAGGATATTTTTTTTTCTTTTACCAGTCATGAAAACAGTAACCATTTTTTTTAATATTCTGTGCTAAGTTTCAGTATATTTAAAATTTGCTTGGAGACATTTCTTGCAGAGAGAGAGAGAGAGAGAGAGAGAGAGAGAGAGAGAGAGAGAGAGAGAGAGAGAGAGAGAGAGCGCTGGGGGATTCATAAAAAGTGAAGTAATGGAATTCACAGACAACAAAAAACAGAAGTACCACATAAATGAATTCTGGGAAATATATCAAGGAAAAAATCTGAATGAGGCATGCGTTAAAAAAATCAAGCAAGGAAGAGTAGCATGAAGGAATTCAAGAATGAAGAAAGAAAATGGCGATTGGAATCCAATCCCCTCTCAGAGAGAAGCAACGAGACGAAAACGAGAGAGGAATAAAAGAAATCTCCCATTAATCAGCCAGGTGGAGGAACATTAATCGTCAGGGCGATAACATAACTAAGAGCTTTTCGTCGGAAAAATGGATATGTGATGAGAATTCGATGGAAAGAATGAGAGAGAGAGAGAGAGAGAGAGAGAGAGAGAGAGAGAGAGAGAGAGAGAGAGCTACAAAAAGTAAAACAATAGAAAATTTTTTGAGTTATCTGATGTAATAATCAAAATATTCTGACTCGTGGAATTTTTTCCACTATTATTTTCCCTTTATTCTTTAATAATAATTACTGTTGTTAATATTACTGATTATAATCGGGTTTTGCTATTTATTCTCTCTCTGTTTTTCCCACTGATGCATTATTCTCTATCTGTTTTTTTCCACTGATACATTATTTGTCGTACCAGGTAAATACTTTTTTTTTATTTTATTTATATTTTTTTTTCTACCCTCCAGTAAGGATGATTTTTATTCATCCTTAATCTACATTTTTTCTCTTGTCTGCCATTCATGAGGTGTCTCTTGTCCAAGATGCAACGTGTTCTCCAGATTTTTCTGTTGAAAAGGAATATTGTGTATTTGCAATGTAAAAAAGCTTAATTGGCTAAAAAAAAAAAAAAAAAAAGGCCTAAAAACGCTTTGGTATACCAAAACCAGTCATTTTTATTTCAATTCTTCTAGGAGCGGTTTTCCTTAGCTACGATATTCTTTTGGGCTAGTGTTTCGAAAGTCGTCAGAAAAAATGGTAAATATTTCTATAATGCATTCTGAAAAATATATAGAACTCTAAAGTACTAATGATGCCCTGTTTTTCTTTCTAAATTCTGCCCAATAACTAATTATTAAGCAATGAAGGGTATTGTAAATTTATCGGGTAAATTTAAAATTACCACTTCATCCCGTTTTGAAATATCATATAAAGTATGATTACAATAAAAACAAATATGTTTAAAAAAGAACAAAAAAATCAGCGATAACTGAAAACTCTTTCCACTTGCCTGCGGATGTTGTATTGACGAAGCGTTGCTTATACAGTACCGTGATTGAATGTGTACCTTATAATCCACTTCAAATTATAAAAAAATTAAATCAAATTAAGAAAAACACGAAAATTAAAAAATAACTCTCTTAAAAACCAAAACTGAGAATGACTAACAAAATCATCCTTACTTTAGATAAAAGGAAAGGACATAATAACAAAATGAAACTGAGAAATACCAAGGAAATAAAAAATCATAACAAATAACAAAAAAGTGAAGACCAGGACGAGTAATGACCCACTCCTTACTCTATACCAGAGGGAAGCAAATGACCTCAGTTAGTGAGAGCGACGCTTTCCCCTTTACTCTAATTAGAGCGGGAGGTGCTATATATATCTCACGTTGAGAAAATAAAATATAGAGAAGTCTCCCATAGAAGAAAACGGCCATCACGAAAACACATCTGTATAATTTCCCAGTCTACCCTGCCTTTATATGAATGTGTATATATATATATATATATATATATATATATATATATATATATATATATATATATATATATATATATATATATATATATATATATATATATATATACATATATATACATATATATATATGTATATATATATAATACACATATATACATAAATACATATTTCTCTTTATATAAAGACAATCTCTCAGCGTAAATAAGAAAAAACAGCGAATACTACATCGTATATGTATAATTTTCCCGGCTAACTTATGCCCTCATAGCATTGGAGTTTGGCTGATGGAATTAAGAGAAGTTAACCAAGTGTGGCTAAGAAGTTAACGCCTCTCTAAAAATTCTTTTCCCAACTCCAGCAGCGACGCTCGACCTTTCTGAAATGGTGTAATATATATAGGCTACATATATATATATATATATATATATATATATATATATATATATATATATATATATATATATATATATATATATATATATATATATATATATATATATATATATAAATATATATAAATATATAAATATACTATAAATATATATATATATATATATATATATATATATATATATATATGACACAAATAGCATTTTATTATCGAACTCCCTGTACATTAGGTTTAATTTGAAATGAGTAAATTTCTAATTGCCAGTCACATCCTCTATTCGACTCTCTCCTGGAAAACTTTTGCAGTCTCTTCCTGCTTACGTTTTCCCTGCCTGTCCCAAAACCTCCAATCTTCCATTTCACGACTCAGGCTTATCGTTTTCAATGGCATTATGCCTAAAATTTTCAACCCGCATTTTTTCCCTAGGCATTACGTTACCACCGAATAGGCCTCTGTACATCCAAGGAATCAGAACGCAACGAGTAGCCGACAGCAGACTTCGTTTGCCTGAATTTTAGAAAAAATAAAAAATTTCCCTCGGAAAAATCAGTTTCAATGAGAATCTTTTTATATAAAAATGTATATAAAAAGAGGTATTCATCAGCAGACTTCGTTTGCCTAAATTAGAAAAATAAAAAAAATTTCCTCAGAAAAAATCTCGAGAAGAATTTTTTCTATATAAAAATATAGATAAAAATAATCTCTGCAAGAACTTTTTTTTTTATAAAAACGTAGATGAAAAAGGAGACAATTACTTTGTCAAAGTTTTTTCCCTCTTTTTATATGAGGCTGTTCTTATAAACGCATATCCAGCTATTTCCTCACGCGAACACGAGACAATAAGGGTTATAAAACACGCAGCGGCCGTCAAGGCCGTCATTAGGTGTCTTTTATGAAGACTTTAGGCCTTCGTGGCAGTTGTGTATTGCATTTTCAGTACGGGGCTCTTTATTATAATCTTAACCCCGAGTATTCCACAGGGCCATTTACAAAGATTTTTTGCTCTATATATGTACTTGAATAAGTAGTGTGTGTTTGTGTGTGTATATATATATATATATATATATATATATATATATATATATATATATATATATATATATATATATATATATATATATATATATATTTTTATATATATATATATATATATATATATATATATATATATATATATATATATATATACATAAATTTATATATGGTCGTTTAGAAAATATTACGCAATGCACCAGATTCCAACATTGTTTACAAAAGTCGCATTAATCGCCAAAGATTTTTTAAATAAATAATAACCGTATAAAGTGATAAAACCAAGAGTAGATAGTGGAAAACTACATCAACAATTATAACAAAATAAAAGTAGGAGATGCGTGCAACGAATCAAACGATAATAACAAAAATGCGCAGAGGGAGTCCCAATTCTTTTTCGGTTAAGTTGATCCATCCATAACTCTTTTTTTATGGCCACTTGCGAAGGATGCCAGATGTCACCAATTGGTCTATTAGGAAAGTCGTGGACCAGAGCGCTTACATCTGCTAGTAGGGGTAATATATATATATATATATATATATATATATATATATATATATATATATATATATATATATATATATATATATATATATATATATATATATATATATATTTATATAACGCGTTTTTAACCACTGCGAGGTTTCTCCATATACAAACAATGTAACAATAATAACTACCACGTTAACCTCTAATGCTAAATCAACACTGAGACATGGATAGAAAACAACATCTATTCCATTTACTACTGGTTACAAATCTTTCATTAAGAGTCTCATCTGGCTATAATAAAAAATAAGAATGCTTACTTTTAAGGAGACTTATTTTACCAGCCTAAAATTGTTATAGTATCATGCAAATCGTCTTATAATTTTCTTCTATGTAGCGATATCCTTTTCTCATTTATTCTTATAAAATTACAGTTCTTTACTGAAACATTTCCTCTTATAACTGCGACCAGTTGTCATTTCCTTTACACTGTCGTTTGTCAGTTTCCAATTTCCAGTGATGCAATTTTTTTTTTTTTTGAGCTAGGGTGTCAACACTCCGCGTAAACCTCTTTTTCATCCTGTTATGAGGCAAAAAATAGTAAGTTAATTCGACATACGTTTTTCTTCCCTTTTCTAGGTCTTTGTAATTTCTTGCCTTTCCTTCCATAAGGGATATCTTCAACCTACTCTTCGTTTAACGCTCTATGATCAGCCTTCTTCAATTCTTAATCGAAAATCATTCAGTGCTGGACCAAACTTCCTCCATAACAAGTTTTTTTTTTTTCTATGAGCTCATTGTTCCGTTCCTAGTTTTTCGTTCAAATGTTTCCATGCTCTTACGGGAACTACGATTCCAAACTCGTTCCGGATCCAAATGTCCCTATGCCCTTGCAACGAGCGCCGTGTCTCAACTCGTTTCATTCCTTATATCGAGTTGAAATTCTCCTGCGAAATACAAAAACCTGAAGGTTTCCTTCTCGTACGATTCCTTACTCTCGCTCCTAAATAATCCTGCTATTTAGAAAAAAAAGTGCCCCCCCCCATCGTTCCGTTCCTGCTCTCGCATCCAAGCGCACTATTGTTCCTGAAACATATCCAGTTTCCTTTTAGCGGCGTTCTATCGGACGGAACGGAACGCGGAAGAAACACTCATCTACCAAATGGGTCCTATTAGACTTCTCCATTCACTCGCGCTCTAATTTTCACGGGAATTTCTCGCAGTATGCGTAATGGATGGGAAAAGTTTAAGGATGAAAGTTTTGATGCTTTCATTCCTTACTCCAACAGAATAAATTACCTCATATTCTATTCAACACCGTCCGGCGATGTACAATTTTAAAGAGTAAGAGCTTATTCTAATAGTCCGAACACAAAAAGTTCTTACTGGTTTTAATCTGTAGAAGAGGTGGACTCAGCGAACACAAGCATGGGTAATAATTTAATGTATATACGAAGAGGAAAGTCAGGGCCTATCAGCAGTTCGCTGAAGGAGACTGGTTCAAGCAAAATATCCATAACGATAGACAACTTCTCACAAATCAAAGTACTGAAAGAAACAAAGAGAGAAATGAAGAAAAATGACAAGAATAAAATGTTATCTTAGGGCATGGAAAGATGAAAATGTCATTTAGCTAAACAAAAGGGAACTATTAGGTCTCTTCTGTAATAATTGCTCTCTCTCTCTCTCTCTCTCTCTCTCTCTCTCTCTCTCTCTCTCTCTCTCTCTCTCTCTCTTTTACAGACGTAGATATACAGAAAACATGAGAGGAGAATATGTTAAATGTAACAATACCAAAGAGACATGACTAAAAATATATGCAAACAGAAGAATAGCTAAGAAAAAGTAAAATGAAATTAACCACGAGAAAAACAATAATTAAACTGCTTAAGAGAAAATTAGAGAAAAAAAATCACGACAGATTGCAGAGGTAAAGAGGTCAAGTAAAAATAATAGGAAGGTGAAATTTCAGCGATGAATTACGATTAACTATCCTTTATGAGAGCACTGCAAGTCAATTGAGACATTCGAAATGAGTCACGAACCATTCATTTCACAAAGAACAAAAAATTCAAGAAGATATTCGACATCACCCGATAATCATTGGAATCGAGAGGCGACAAAATCCGCGAAAAAAATTAAAGTGAAAATATTTTTCAAATGATAGAAAAAAAAATTTTATGAGAAAAACAAAATCCTTCAGCCTTGCAATAAGATATTCATCAGAGAAGTTGAAGTGATCGTACTGCTGACTGCGAAAGGTTAAAGTCTCTCAGACGCAGGTCGAAAGGTGAAAGGTTGGAGAGCCAGGTTACTCCGACGTTGCCAGCAGAGATTTGACAATAACCACAAGAGTCGATTTGGGACAAAACCTGAGGCTAGTCATTATTTATTGAGTCGCATGAGAACAGAGGACAGACATCAAGCGAACTTCAGTTGGTGAACTGCTTATATCTCAAAGGTTATATTCTCCCTTTCACTTTCTCACTTTCACTCTCTCGCAATATATATCAACTGTATATATATATATATATATATATATATATATATATATATATATATATATATATATATATATATATATATATATATATATATATATATATATATATATATATATATATATATATATATATATATATATATATATATATATATATATATATATATATATATATATATGTGTTTAAATATATTTTTAACAAATTTAAATAAATATATATGTATATTTAAATATTTTTAACAAATTTAAACAAATATATATATATATATATATATATATATATATATATATATATATATATATATATATATATATATATGTATTTTCCTTGACAATTCCGAGAATGATTACGCGGAGCAATAGTGAAATATAAAATCTTATGATACAAAACAGTTAATTTTCCGAGCTGCTGAATCCTGTGATTAATGTCGTGTTAAAAATACATTCACTGTAAACACTAAAGAGCGTCCTTGTAAGAGCAGCTTACATTTAACAGTTAATGCGAAAATGTATATATCTCATGCTCCATATTTCGAAGGCTGTTTCTTCGTTTCAGTATCCTAGCTTTTAAATTATCCACCAGCTTTCGTTTTCCCTGACTGCCGAAATCTTCTATCCTACATAAAAAAATGCAGGTGGAGAATATTTTTTCCAAAATCGTGTCTAGAAAATATATATATATATATATATATATATATATATATATATATATATATATATATATATATATATATATACATATATATATATGTATATATATATATATACATATATATATATATATATATATATATATATATATATATATATATATATATATATATGTATATATATATATATGTTATGTTTCATAATATCCCTTCAAATAACGACACATCTAAACGCTCTTGATTTCTCCCCGACGCACACACACACACACACACACACACACACACACGCACACATAACGAAAGAAAAAAAAAACACTCTAATAGAGAGCCTGAAACGCTTTTAAGCGTTTCCCACACTATTAGTCCCCAATGCAAGCTGTTTCAAGCAAGGAATGTCTCATGCGGCATTCAGAAAGCAGAGCCGTGATAAGCTTCGAGGGGTCTTTGGCGTAATTGCCATTCGGGCGAACCATTCAGCCTCAAGGGGGTGGAGGAGAATGAATGTGGGGGTGGGGGGCACTTCATACCTGGCACTATTTGGATTGACTGATAGGCGCTCGCCCTCCTCTCAATGCCGCCCTTTCCGCCCAAAGGCTCTTTCAGCGGCGAGGCCGAGAGCGTAATTCATTTTTCATCTCCCGGGGGTTAAATTTCACCGAGATAGCTTCAGTGCCAGTTTGAATGCACGCTTTTATTTTATTTTTTTACTTCTAACAGTTGCGAGGTAAGATACATTCGCAGTCGGAGTGTGTATGAATATTTGAGTCTGTGTATATACAAGATAAAACGAGAGAGAGAGAGAGAGAGAGAGAGAGAGAGAGAGAGAGAGAGAGAGAGAGAGAGAGAGAGAACACACATTACAGAGTGGACACTTAAGCCCTATGAATGTATTTATGTACCTGTGTGTAATGTATATATATATATATATATATATATATATATATATATATATATATATATATATATATATATATATATATATATATATGGGATAAATTAGAGAGAGAGAGAGAGAGAGAGAGAGAGAGAGAGAGAGAGAGAGAGAGAGAGAGAGAGAGAGAGAGAGACGAACAAACACAGTGAACACATAGCCTTGCGTATTTATTTATTTATCTGTGTGTAATTGCATTAAATCTCAAAAACAACACACTCCAATCTTCCCTTCGCTCTGTATGTTTATTTGAGGGCCAGGTGGATGTAGGGGTTGGAATGGCAATAATTCACCTGTAATCATAATGTCACTATATATCGGGTCACCATGGTATCGATTTGCAAGGGTCTCCCATCCTGAACAATGACATCGCCGTTTTCTTTGACTTCCTGGACCAGTAATCATAAACCTTAACAAAGGGCTGAATGGCCGCCAATGCCCTTTTGCCTGCCTTTGGCAGCCTAAATTTCATAATATCAAATCAAATACATCTTAACATTTTTCTTAGATAGGCATAAGTCTAAAGTAAAAAAAAATGAAAAAAGTACATTTACATAATCTAGAACTTTATCCAAAAAAAAAACTGTTTTTCATACAAAACTTGTTACAAGCCAGGAATTATGTCAGAGTAACTGGACTTGAGAATCAAGTATTGCTATGATTAAAATAAACTGTGAGAAACGGCTAAATTTATATTTCTATTCGAGTATTTTAACTCATATTTAGATTATTATCACGTACATGGGTATGGGTAAGCGTACTCAGGGTACAAAAGAATTTGAAAAATGTCGCTGTATATTGAAAATATATATAGAATTCTTCTCTCGCTCTCTTCCTTTCTCCTCTATAAAGTCCAACCAAGACAACTGTAATAATGATAGCTATAAATAAAATTGGAAACATTATCTATGCTTTATAATTCATCATACATACTATTCCCGTTTTACTTAGTCTCTCTCTCTCTCTCTCTCTCTCTCTCTCTCTCTCTCTCTCTCTCTCTCTCTCTCTCTCTTTCAAAGTGATTACAATAATCTCCGATGAAACTTGACAGTCTTGCAACGTTGCGACAATCACAATATAATTTATAGAATATAATCATTCTTTTGGCTGTCTATGTGTCTTTAAAATTAACTATCTTTTCTGTTCTACTTACATAGCTTACATATTTTATCATGCCCTTTCTCTCTCACCCTGTCTCTCTCTTTTAAAATAATTAACTTCATTATCCCCTTCCCTTTGGTTTATTTAAAACTATTTTCTCTCTCTCTCTCTCTCTCTCTCTCTCTCTCTCTCTCTCTCTCTCTCTCTCTCTCTCCCCACCTTCGAGAGCGGTTTAACCCCCGGCCTTTCTCCAGGACTCCCGCTCCCAAAAGAGTCCCTGCTTTTTATCCCACATAATTAAGCAATCTTGGAATTTGTTTTGAAACAATTCTCTTCTCCCAAGGCTACCAGGAGGACGGCTACCTCCTGGAACACCAGGTAAAAAACAGCCACTCATGGAAGTGTGCTTCTTTCCAGGTAAATGAATAAAAATGAGGCTAGAAAATTATATTAGTCGGATTTCTTCTCCTCTGTTGAGCTGTTTTACAACATGCAAATAAATAAATAAATAAATAAATAAATATATAAATACACAAATAAATATACAAAAAATAAATAATTAATTAAAAAGAACAAGGAAACGAATCCTGAAAACAAAACGATAACCCAAATCGTGAATGGTCATACCGCTGAGGCTGTATAGCACTTACCATAGTCACTAAATGGGGAAGCTTAGATGGCCCATAGAGGCATATATACTCCAGTTAATCAAACAAGACATAATTGAAGGGTGGGGATGCTGATGAAAACTACTAAATTAATAGGAGACATATCAAGTCTGAAACGTTATTTGAAGGGGGATTCACTGGCTGTATCAAATGTCAGTGGAAGACGTTCCATTAATTCGAGTCTCAAAGATGGATTCATAAATGGGTTGCATTAATATAAGTCCTAAAAATGCTGTTTAGGTTATTGTAAAACAACTCTTTTATTTTTATAGAGGTTTAGGAAGAAGGTTCTGTTTACTTAAGCCTGAAGGTGTTACTGGCGTGCTTCGTTGAGTCGTCATCTTTTGAAGTGTTCCTTGGAGAACCTTCATTTAGCCGAGTCTTAAAATAACAATATTGTAGAGTTCACTAACCCAAAACTCTCCAGATTTTTTGGGATAGGTCCCATTTGACTAGGAATTAAATTCATAGCTACATAGTATAAACATATTCTAAAGTACAAATATTCAGGATACCACAAATTAACTTTTTAAGTAATTCATGGAGGAGGCTCAGGAAACTTAGTGTGGGTTGCAATTATTTGCAATGTTTTTCGAATACTCGTGGGGTAAATTCTGATCAAGACTCTCGAAAAATAAATTAATTAATGGAGTTGCTCCATTAATTTACGCTCGACTAATCACAGACACGCATTTTTATGCTATTGTCATTAAAAACTGGTTAGTTAGTAACGAGAATTATATTTTTTTTATAAAGATAATGAAGAAAACATCACAAAAAGGTTTAAAGAAGCTGAGAATGTAGAATGTGACCATCAAGGAAGGCATTTGGTTTGTTATTCTGTTGCTAATGAGTTTTCATCATAATCATCATCATTATTTCTAATTTATTCCCAGTGACAGAATAATTAAAACCCCAGAGGACCCACTAACAAGGAAGACAAACACGTTGATAAAGAACATAATAATAACCCATTATTTCTTCTGATGGGAAAAGCTAACCTACAGAAGAGATAATAAAAAAATTGGCCATACGTATAAAGAGCACCAAGAGTCTTCGGGATTATCTCTTTAAACAAAACACAATCTACAACCTCCCGAAGACGGAAACATTGCTGATGCAAAAACAAAAGGCGGTCGCCCCATGTGTGTGTGTGTGTGTGTGTGTGTGTGTGTGTGTGTGTGTGTGTGTGTGTGTCCTTTCAGCACCAACGAATATTCTGAAGCACATTCATCAACAGCAGCCCCATTTTCTTTTTCCCTCTTTCTCTCGCTGCCTGACACGACTTGGTCTCTTGGGAAATTATTTGTTTGCTAACTTCACTTCAAATGTTCCTCTCTTTCTTCCCTCTGTCCCTCCGCCACCTGGTGCATACGCTAGGTCCCTCGTGCGCGCGTTTTCTCGATTTCATAATTTTTCTTTAACTGGGGAAAATTCCACGAAAGAAAAAATATTCTCACGCTAAAATTAGTTTTCCGACAAAGAAGGTTAATTTTATTTTGCGATTTAGCTGCCTTTCTTTAAAATATGGTCTGAGTCTTTCGATAGTCTTTTTCCTAAATAAGAAAAGACAGCTTCCCGGCAAAATAAAGGTCTCACCTAATAACTGCCTTTGTCCTGCCCTGAAAGGTCTTTCCTCGGGAGGAAAAAAGATTTCTGCTAAAATTTTCTTTATTCCGGCATTAAATGAATATTTTTTTCTTTTACCCACCAGAAAATGGCAGTTCTCAGGAATAAAATATCACGATTGTGCCGCCAACAAAAATCATTCTGCAAAGGAAGCTGCCGTCAAAATAATTATCTGCCTTTACTCAATAGGAAGAAAAAAATAAATCCTGTCCTAAAAAAAAAAAAAAAAAAAATTTCATTCAGAAAAATAGTATTTTACACACACAATAAAGAATGCCCTGTCTTAGTTTTACGGTCCTTTACCATCTCCGGTCCCCCTTTCGAGTTCGCTTACATATTTCATTCTCTAGAATCCGCTGTGCATTTCCTGGTTCTCTCCACTCGGCTAACCTCCGGAACTTTCAGATGCTTTATTCAGGGCGTTTTCGTATGAACACTCACTTCACTATAGGTCCTCGACCTTGCCTACATGTCGACAGTCATCTATCTTTAACTCTCTCTCTCTCTCTCTCATGGTGTAATGACAAATGTTCTTACCTAACCAGCCAGTGAGGTCTTGGTTTGCTACCCGGGCTAGGAATGAAGAAGTTGGGCACATTTTCTCAAATTTACGTTGTTTCTGTTGACGTAAATAGTGATTTACATAAATCGTTAGTCGACATTCGAGGGTGGGAACCATATATATATATATATATATATATATATATATATATATATATATATATATATATATATATATATATATATATATATATATATATATATATATATATATATATATATATATATATATAATAATAAAGTATATATATATATACAGTATGTATATATATACACATATATGTGTGTATTGTATGCATGTATGTATACATGATAAAAGGGATCGTAAAATAATTCTCAATCTCGTCATAATGGATTCATTCTTAAGGATCACCTCAGGTCTTCGAGCTCTCTCTCTCTCTCTCTTTCTCCCTCTCTCTCTCTCTCCTTATTGTTGTTGTTCTCCTCCTCCTACTTCTCGGAGATAAAGAGGTTCCAAAACTGCACTAACTGGAAGCGCAGATAGTGAGTTCTTGATGACTTACCGGTCGACCAATTTCATTAGCTTCAGTCGACGATTAGCAACAAACGCTCCGTTAATTTTTATAGAATGCCTTCCACTTAGCATCAAGAGAGAGAGAGAGAGAAGGAGGGAGAGAGAAAGAGAGAGAGAGAGATAGAGAGAGAAATGGTCATGAAATGTGAGCGTGGAATTAAAATTTAGTGAACATGTTATTAGCAGTCTTACGTGGATGCTTTGAAGAGCCACTCTACAAAATATGAGTAGTTTGAAGAAGACCAAGTAAGAAATGCGCCGAAGTTTCTTCGGCGCAATCGAGTTTTCTGTACAGCCACTACAGCGTATAATCAAGGTGGTGGCCTATCCTATAACGTTGATAGAAGCACGATTATGGCTAATTTTAGCCTTAAATGAAATAAAACCTACTGAAGATAGAAGGCTGCAATTTGTTATGTTTGATGATTGGAGGGTGGATGATCAACATACCAATTCGCAGCCCTCTAGCCTCAGCAGTTTTTAAGATCTGAGGGCGGACAGAAAAAGTGCGAACAGAATAAAGTGCGGACGAACAGACAAAGTCGGCACAATAGTTTTCTTTTACAGAAAACTAAAACCTTTGAAACAGAAATATCTTTCAACAGCAAAACCACCGTGATGAAAAAGGTAACTCAAACCAAGCTCGGTCAGTGTAAGAAAAGTTCGTCAATGGACTCCTCTTAAATTAATCCAGGAGAGACTCTCTAAAAGTGTCGTATTGTTTACTGGAATACAACGATGAACTGTAACTTCTCTGGGATGTTCTTCCCTTTCATACGCGTAAACCTCCAACTGCTTCCTTGCTTTTCATAACTCATTATTTCTTGCCTAACAATGCGGGAATCACAAATTCCACACCTAGGAATTATCATCTCCCACTTGTTCTGCAGATGCCCCCCTCTTGTCTTCTGGCAGTGACATCATCAAAAGAGGATTCGAGGCTATACAGTGGCACTTCTTCAAGCTGCCACCATTCAATACATTAAGCAGAATATTAAGAGGGCATTGTGGTAGAGGGAGAGAAAGTCGAAGCGGATTATGGAAGCCGCTTTGGGAATTATAAGGGTGATGTCAAAAGAGCACATTTTCTTGCTTGATTTACCATGTTCGTGTTTGTGTGTGTGTGTGGGGGAGGGGATGGATTACAAAATTTATTCCAAATGCCAAGCACTGGAATCTATGAGGTCACTGAGCGCTGAAAGGGAAATTGAGAGTAAAAAGATTTTAAAGTTGTAGCACAAGGAAAACCTCGCAGTTGGAGAGGGTAGAAAGTAAGATGGAAGAAAGAGAATATGAATGAAAGTAAAATAAAATGAATGAAAGGGGTTGCAGCTAAGGCCCGAAGGGACGCTGCGAAGAACCTCAAGTAATGCCTAAAGTGCACCGAAGAGGTTCACTTATGGCAGTACCACCCTGCAGGGGTTCATTTTTTGGAAAAAAGCTTAGGGACAGACATGGCTAAAAATTTTTCGCCAAAAGAACGCTGCTTAATGTAATACTTGGAGACAGATGAAGGTGTCATCGCTGAGAAAGCTGGTTTAAAATAAACTGCTTGCTCCTAAAAAAAAAAAGAGGGGGGGAGGTTCTTTTAACTCTGTTAAATAAATTTTTCTAAACGCTTTCCTTACTTTTCGCAACGTCATTTATCATAAAGGCGTTAAGTACAATTTCCGCTTCGTCTTGAAAACTTCGCCGTGCAACTCCTAATGGGGATCCTGGTCTCGGGGTCTCTCCGAGAGGAAATAACTCGGTAAAATTGATGACTATATTCTTACTCTTTACTTTCGTGTTCTAGCTGTATTGTTCTAGGTGTAAACTTTCATTGCAATCGACTCTGCCTACATGTCTCTCTCTCTCTCTCTCTCTCTCTCTCTCTCTCTCTCTCTCTCTCTCTCTCTCTCTCTCTCTCGTGGTGCAGTGACAAGTACGCTTACACCTCACAATCTAGAGAGTAAAGGTTCACAACCCGGCCGACAAAGGAATGTTTTGGGCATGACCTGTAAAACTGTGCTTTTTAACGATCTAATTGCAATGGGTATTATGTGCAAGTTACAAGCCTCAAGAGCCCACCTGCTTAATTCAGTATTTCTTCAATCCATTTCACCTGCCGTTTATCAAAAGGCTAGTTTGCCGTTACTTACGACGCGAAATTCATCGAAAAACTTTATATAAAAGATGTTTTACGAGAAACCATGCCAGGTAGAAGCTTATTCTAAATATCTAGTGAAAAATTGCTCGAATAATATTTTAGTGGACTACAAAACATCAAAGCGTGTTTGTGCCCCCTCCCCCTCCATGAAAAAGAGCTCTCGTGCCAGTTTTCCTGAATAGCAAATATGAAAAAAAGATGAGAGAGAGAGAGAGAGAGAGAGAGAGAGAGAGAGAGAGAGAGAGAGAGAGAGAGAGAGAGAGAGAAACAAAAAGTCAAAGAGGGAAGAACTTTACAGTTATGATAGGCTATATTGAAAAAATACAGTACATGCCTGGCATTGAAACAAAAGCAAAAAATGCAACCCAGAACGCTATATATGCAAAGAGTATTTCAGAAAAAGAAATGCTCATCAGAAATTTCAGATGTAATACATGTTGAATCCATATTAATTCTGATCAAGATGACGTGCTTTGGCTAATGACTAAAAGATTCATGAGCGAAAGAGTGTACAAAAATCTAAGCCTTACATTCTCTCTTCACTAGAAAAACCGTGGAACATTCTCCCCGGCAAAGAGAGAGAGAGAGAGAGAGAGAGAGAGAGAGAGAGAGAGAGAGAGAGAGAGAGAGAGAGAGAGGGAATACGAAATATAAAAGGCAAGAATTGGGTAAATAAGCAACCAGAATCATAAATAAGCGAGAAACTTTAACGCATAAAACTGCAAAATTATAAAACTTCCATACAGGAGAATTTTCAAAGAAAACGCAGAACTTAAGTCATGGTATAAAAACTAAGGCATACAACTAAAACGAAACACAAACCGGATAAATGTAAGCAAAATTTTGATAACCCTCCTTTGAAAGAAACCGGATAAAAGACGAGAGGGCCAGGATGCGTGACAGTGGATGCACTTCGGAGCCAAATTCATTCTCATTAGGAGCCATTAGCGTGAATTTCGAAGTTCATTACAGTGTCGCAGAATGAGGCCTTCAAAGGCTATAAAGCCTTCACCGGACGTTAAATCTCGGGTCGGGTTTTATAAGCAACATTATACCCGAGCCGAATCCTTGATGGTAATTTCGCGTTGCGTAGTTTAATGCGTCTCTGTTTTCTTCATTTTCTTTTTTTGGGGCTGGAGGGAAATTGGGGAGGGGGCGTGTTGATCCGTAAACTTCCAATGCCGCATTCTGCTCGATATTGAGGATTTTGGGTTTCTGAAATAAAGGACCCGCTGAGGTTGCTATTGCTTTGGCATTTAACGTTTTGAGATTAATAAAAAAAATAGAAATAAAAATATAAGAGTTGCTGACAGACTTCTAAATTCTGGTTCTCTTTCAGTCTGCGATATGGGGTTTCAGTTAAAAAGCACAGTGTGGTTACCATCACTGACCATTCAGCTCCCTTGAGACGATGGATTGGTTTTCCTTTAAATCTCCGTCCTCTTTGGCAGCTGAACATATTGGAGTTACCCCCTTTGGGTCATTCGACACCTCGAGATAAGAAGTAAAAACGAAATGGTACTTCTTCCTATATTTCGGGGAAAAGAGTTGATTGGTTGGCTTCTAAAGGTGCATTTTCTTTAGGAATGAGATTTTGGAGTTCTTTCATCGAAGGTAATATTGTCTTTTATTATTTGATTATTTAATGAAGCAAAAAAAGCTAGAGAATGTAAAAGCTACCATATGATTAATTGTGTTGGAATAAAGGTACGCTCTCTTCCAGAATGGACTATGCAGGATTTTGGCAGAAAGCCACAGTTAAGTTACCATCACTGGGACACCAAGAACTTTGAAAAGAGCAAGAGATGGGAAGAGGACAAGAAAGGGCGCCCCTTCTATTTAATACCCGGGGTTTGGCTTTAAGGCAGTTCTATGATGCAAAGGGGTTTTATTCATGCTCATGCAAGCCCTTGGACCTCGGAGATCACGTTATACAAAAAGGACAGCAAAAAAGCAGAAACGTAGCATGAGTTAACTCATTTTTTTTTTTTTGTAATGCAAAATTACGGAATTGTGAGTCTTCTCCTTGGTCCTCTAAATAAAAAAAAATCAAGCAATCTAAATTCCACGAATACCAAAATAACCTTTCTTTTTTTAGCATGATTCAAAGGAAGAACATCTTTTGAAAAATTATAAATCACAAAATAATTTCCTCGCCTACATTAACCTGACTAAAAAATTAATTTTTAAAACATATTTTTTAGATCAGCATATAATATTCTCCTGAAAATTATTATAGACCCAAGAGTGATTTTCCTTTGAAGATTACCCTTAATTGCAAAATCTCTCATCTGCTATAAAATAGAAACGTGCTCCTTAACCGGTCATCGACCAAAAGAGGCCACTCGTAGTCAAAGTTGACACCGTGACCCAGTTTCTGCTTCCTCTTTTGGTGCTTCTATACCCAAAGAAAAAGCAGGTCATCGGATGCTCCAAAAATAGAACACAACAGAACCTATAAAAGAGGTAGCTGATTAAATGAGACAAAAAAAATAAGGACTGGTGGGGGGAAGGGGGTGGGGTGAAGGGTAGGCGGCAGAAAAAAGGTGGAATGGACGGAGGGACCTTTATCGAAGATTAACGTACACATGACCTTGACGATAATGATGGAAATATAAAGATGTACTTCGCAAGTGACCTTTCTTGAATAGGGATGCGCTGTGTTGACTTTAAACTCTTTTTATCTTTTTTTTATTTTTTTGTTTTTAACTTGTGGTGTGGCCAAAGTCCCCACGATTAACTGGGATTAGCGAGAGTAAAGCAAAAACTCTCTTTCTCCGTCGTTCCTCTTCCTTTGGCTGAATCCTCTGGGATATGAGGTCTCTCTTTCCTTCGTTGTCTACTCCTCCGAGAGAGAAAATCTCTTTCTGCGTCGTCTCTCTTCCTTTCTTACGTCGAATCACCCAGGATATCAACTCCTTTCTTCAAAACAGAGAGAGAGAGAGAGAGAGAGAGAGAGAGAGAGAGAGAGAGAGAGAGAGAGAGAGAGAGAGAGAGCAGGTGGAGAATGTATCCCTCACCATCATCTCTCTTTAATGGATTTTTTTCATATTGTGTAACGTCCCCTTTCCTCGAGAAAGATAACAAGAGAGAAAACCTCTCTTTCTCGGTCGTCTCTCTACTTTTTTTTAAAGGAATCCTTTTCGATATAAGACCTTTCCCTCCAGAGAGAGAGAGAGAGAGAGAGAGAGAGAGAGAGAGAGAGAGAGAGAGAGAATGAGTCTTTCTCCGTCTTTTCTCCCAGTCTTTTGTCGAATTCTTCTAAAAAGTCTCTTCGGAGAGAGAGAGAGAGAGAGAGAGAGAGAGAGAGAGAGAGAGAGAGAGAGAGATAAGAAAGGCAATGACCTGACATTCCCTCCAGCGCTCAACCGGCTACCGTTCTTGTGTCCCTCTTCGGCGCCTTCTTCAGCACTTATCATTATGTCATCGAGGCCTCAAGAGATTCAGTAGTGGCACAGACTTATCAGAGCAAGAATACTCTTGTGTGTCTCCTTATTGTATAATAGCTCTCGTCAAACACTTGACTACACTGTATTACATGAAGATTTCGGAATTGCTTCTCAATGTTTTTTTTTCACTCTTGCTCACGCGTGAGCCATCGCTATTAGACACGCACACACACACACACACACACACACAAGACTGTGTAGTAAGCACCATCAGAGTTATGGTGATGTCCGTTTACAAAGCTTATAGGATAACTAGGCAGGAAAATGCTTTATTTCCTCACGGGCATGAAATAATACATAAGGTAATTCAGTATTTTCCTACCAGTTAGCTTATAAGCTTTTTAAAAATTTTCACAACAAAAACTAGTAAACAGACGTTACAATAACTACTGGTCTTCTTAATTATTATTATTATTATTATTATTATTATTATTATTATTATTATTATTATTATTATTATTATTATTATTTACAGAAGATTTCCTCTCCGTTCGCGAGTTTGCTTGTTGTTGAGATAGATGGTTGTACATAGGCTATTATTATAATAACTGGTTCTTAATGCAAGTTACCCAACAGATTATGATTGAAGGATTCGCCTTCTTACCGATTTAACCTTGCTTGAATTTCTTGCTAAATCAAAATCATTCTTCTTCCCATTATTGTGGACGATGTCATAAACCTATCGAGGTTACCACAAAGTATAAAATAACCCATTAGAATGTTACCTGTAGTTAAAGTTCATTGTAACAACATTACTACTGAACACAATTTTGAGATTATGTATACACTGAAATATTATGGAACGGAATGGAGTTTGAAGGGATGAGTGTCCTACAAAATCTGTAGGTTTTGAGTAATCCATAAAAAAGGCAAAATAAACGCTTAACCCTGACAGTCCGCTGACAGTATGGTGAACGTTATATTCAAAGACAAAATATGTTTGGCCAATCTTATACACTAAGAGTAATAATACAATAATAACAACAAGTTATACAATGTATATGTCTACTTCTATAGGCTATTCAATGTATATGCAAAAGCTGTTATCTGTACGTTCAGATGAAAAATTTAATCGACCTATCCTCGGATAAATAAATCATTTAAATCCTGCAACATTTGTCTTCTTTAGCAAATTTCCTCATTGAAATCGATGGTAAAGTGGCCCGCTTCGTTTTGAACGGACCAAAGAGGCCCACACAAGGATGCGGAAAAAGCGAGTATTGTTTTTCTCTCTTTGGATCAATCTAGGATGAGTAGGCTTAAATGTCTGTGTGTTATCCGATGGGGGGCGGGGGGGGAGGGAAGGCAGAGAGAGAGAGAGAGAGAGAGAGAGAGAGAGAGAGAGAGAGAAGGGGATTTTCCTACTGTTTTTCTTTTCAATAAATTCCGTGTTTTTCTTTTTTTTATCTTGATGCAAACTTTTCTCCATCGGAATTCTCTCTCTCTCTCTCTCTCCATGGTAGCTACAATCTCTTATATATCTCGACCCCATAAAATCCGACTTCTAAAGGCCGAATCTCTCTTCCGTCAGTGTGATTTGCATAATCTACCGAGCATCATCTGAGAGTTTCTCTCCCTTTTCGTTTATTATTATTATTATTATTATTATTATTATTATTATTATTATTATTATTATTATTATTATTATTATTACGGCCTGTCTTAATACAGAGGTGACCCTCTTAAAAAGTGTGGATGTTCCAGTAATGGCGATTTGAATAAGTGTGGCTAAAGTGCATAATTCTGCGAAACTACTCAGATATTGTAATCACGTGGCGGCGTTTCTTTAAAGCATGGGTTACATTACCACTATCTGTCGCAATGTAACTGGAATAGATGTAACTGGGAGAAAGCAAAACAAAAGGAAATTTGCTCTTCTCATATGCCCAGAAAATCAGACTTCTATTATGTAGGCAATGAGAAACAGATTACAAAAAAAAAAAAAAAAATAGCGGTACAAAAGACAATTTATAGCTCCTCTTAAATCCTTTTTGAAGAAAAAACTGACGACCAACATTTATTAATAATTTTTTTTTACAAGCTGGAAGACTTTACAGCGGTAATTCTATAAGTATCGTAACTGAAGAGAAACGGATTACAGAATTTTGGCCGATAGTTATAAAATAGACAAGGCTAAAGGACTACCTAAACTAGATGAAGAATCAGGAAAAAATGGGAACAGTGACTTGATAATTCCCTAAAGCCCACGTTTCACTTTTTTTTTTTTCTTTTTAACACGCTCGCCATTGGTCATAAACTGGATGTGTGGCCTTTAATGGAAGTCAGGAGCTTGTGGCACAAAATCTGCCTGGATTAGTTATGGGCACACGGACATGGGGCCAGCACCCTTATCCCTAAAATCAACGCATAAAAAATTGCAGCAGACTTTATAAGTATAGTATGAAAGGCAATGGCTCGTAACTAACTTATTTCTTCATAATATTGTAAAATGAATGGCATATTCAAATCAAGACTACCTAATACTGCTCCGTGAACTGCTTTAGTGGGCCTTTCTTATATCAGGGAATCATTTGTAAGGTTTCCTACATAATAAGTTCATCGCCATCTAGAATAACCTAAACGGGTCAGCTGATTTCTGGTGACTGAGGAGGGAGGAGACAGGAAAAATAAATAAATAAATAATAACAATAATAATATAAGGAGAAAAAAGAACTGGATATTGGCTATGGGAATCCTTTACTAACGACCCTATAGATGGCGTGGCTTTCATCTTCATTCTTCCCCTCGGCATCGTAGGATCACCCATAAAGACTTATTTTCACCCATTATTTTTGAAGATAAATATATTTTTTCTGCTTTTTAGTGCTTTTGTGCGTAAAGGAATTAATTTTCGCATATTTTTTTTAGGAAATAAAACTGGTATAGTGATTTCGGTGGGGTTCTACTTTAATTTTATTGAAAATGCTCAGTATCACAAGTAATAGCGTATCATTATCAATACTATCGAGATGAATTTGTAATTTTGCATCAATAAAACCCAACTGGAAGTTCGCATTTAGAGTCAGAAATTAATTAAGTCATCTACTCTCAAGATTAGAACGAACCCAGAGCGATTAAATATCCCTTTCCGACCTCCAAAAGGAGTTCGAGAAGCCATTCCGGTCCTTATGGAAAGAGACCGCTAAAGATCACATCAGCGTCACGCGGGAACTTTCTGACAGAGTTATGTGAGGAAATGTAAGTTTTATGAATGCGGGAAATGCTTGGACAAGTCCATTTCACAAAAGGAATTAAAATAATCTTTTATATGATACGTGAATTGTTGCTTAAGGGCAGAAATGGGCAGTTGGAAGGTATGAATGCACGAAAGCGTCTTACAATTACATGGATAAGTAAGTTAGAGTTAAATAAAATGAAAAGACAAAAATGACAAATGAAAGCAGATCATGATATTTACCTTAATCGAAAAAAGCTAAGATAGTGAATTATTAACCTAGGAAAAATGAACACGACATAAACCAAGCACCTTCAGAATACCAGGCACTTAGTAGGAAAGTTCCTTAATGATGCAGTGTTTAATATTGCAAAATCATACCAATACCCACAAAACCCTTTCATTCTAAACAATTTTCAACTACAGAAATAAAGGGCTCTTTTCTTACTTTTGTGTTTTACGAGAGAGAGAGAGAGAGAGAGAGAGAGAGAGAGAGAGAGAGAGAGAGAGAGAGAGAGAGAGAGAGACGGGGAATGCAGCATCCTCAACATTATTTTGTTCACCGGTGCATTGCACCTAAAAGCATGCATCTCGTTTAAAAAATCTCTTTCGGCTCAAAATCGCCTGAAGTTTCATTTTGCAATCTAAATCGTCGAACCTTTTCTAAACAGGATGGGATCGCGTAAGATCAGCATCATGACCCGGCGTGCGTTACAAACGCGATGTACTTGAGCAAGACAATGCAACGAAAGAATGCAATTTTTCTTTTGCAAGGCAAGCAATGTAAAGAGGCTTGAGAAATAGGAGAATTTTATATAAGAGGGCAATATATTTTCATAACAAATTATTTATGGGAAGAGGCTGCCAATTGATGATAACAGTAATGCTATGAAAATAAAAACACAGGATTTAATTGAATGAAGTTATGTGTGGGAGAAAAAAGAATGTTTGATATCCAGGAGTTATGAGAACGTCTGGAATGTGGAAGGGTGGAAACTACAGAATACCAAATATGACAGAATACCAGGATGATTAAAGAACAGCAGAAGAAGGAAGGAATGCCTAAGTAATGTAAGAACAGAAGAATAACGAAAGAATACCAAAATGAGACAGAATGCCAGAAAAATAAGAGAGCAGCAGAATAATTAGAGAAAGACAAAATAATACGAGAAGAGCAGAGTAATGACATTA
>NC_089760.1:30492500-30522500 GCF_040412425.1 Macrobrachium rosenbergii
AATTTAAGGGGTAACAAAAAAAGAAATTCTCAAAAAAAAAAAAAAAAATTGGATGGTTCTCAGACCCTCCCGATTCTGGCTCTAGAGGTCTTCATCCAGCTTCCAATCCCGGGGCATCAATGGGAACGGACATTGGAGAGAAACTCGGAATATTCGTAACAAATAAAATGAGAAGATGAAGGGGGAAGCAGAAAACTCTCCAAAGCCGCTCCCTGACAAAAGACTCTCGCTTTTGGATATACAGATAGGGGCCCATTCGAGCGTTATACCTCCCTCCATGAGATTTCAGGATGGCACGTCCTTAATCTTCACAAGAATAAATGGGAAGGAGATAGGAGGAGGGGGCGCGGGCGCGCCTCGGCTGCAAAGGAGTGAAGCCGTGACAGTCTAAGAAATGATCACCCGTCGCCGTTCCTATAACAGAGAGAGAGAGAGAGAGAGAGAGAGAGAGAGAGAGAGAGAGAGAGAGAGAGAGAGAGAGAGAGATAATCACCTGTCGTTGTTCCTATAACAGAGAGAGAGAGAGAGAGAGAGAGAGAGAGAGAGAGAGAATCACCCTGTCGTTGTTCCTATAAGAGAGAGAGAGAGAGAGAGAGAGAGAGAGAGAGAGAGAGAGAGAGAGAGAGAGAGAGGGGGAGCAATAATCACCCGTCGTTGTTCCTATAACAGAGAGAGAGAGAGAGAGAGAGAGAGAGAGAGAGAGAGAGAGAGAGAGGGGGAGCAATAATCACCTGAGTTGTTCCTATAACAGAGAGAGAGAGAGAGAGAGAGAGAGAGAGAGAGAGAGAGAGAGAGAGGGGAAATAATCACCCGTCGTTGTTCCTATAACAGAGAGAGAGAGAGAGAGAGAGAGAGAGAGAGAGAGATAATCACCTGTCGTCGTTCCTATAACAGAGAGAGAGAGAGAGAGAGAGAGAGAGAGATAATCACCTGTCGTCGTTCCTATAACAGTGAGAGAGAGAGAGAGAGAGAGAGAGAGAGAGAGAGAGAGAGAGAGAGAGAGAAATGATCACCCGTCGTCGTCCGTGTAACAGAGAGAGAGAGAGTGAAGCCGTGACAGTCTAAGAAATGATCACCCGTTGTCGTTACCGTAACAGAGAGAGAGAGAGAGAGAAATGGTCACACGTCGTCGTCCGTGTAACAGAGAGCGAGAGAGAGAGAGAGAGTGTGTGTGAAGCCGTGACAGTCTAAGAAATGATCACCCGTTGTCGTTACCGTAACAGAGAGAGAGAGAGAGAGAGAGAGAGAGAGAGAGAGAGAGAGAGAGAGAGAGATGGTCACACGTCGTCGTCCGTGTAACAGAACGAGAGAAAGAGAGAGAGAGTGCGAAGCCGTGACAGTCTAAGAAATGATCACCCGTTGTCGTTACCGTAACAGAGAGAGAGAGAGAGCGAAGCCGTGACAGTCTAAGACATGATCACCCCTTGTCGTTACCGTAACAGAGAGAGAGAGAGAGAGAGAGAGAGAGAGAGAGAGAGAGAGAGAGAGAGAGCCGTGACAGTCTAAGAAATGATCACCCGTCGTCGTCCGTATAATAGAGAGAGAGAGAGAGAGAGAGAGAGAGAGAGAGAGAGAGAGAGCAGGAAAATTCTCCTTCTCTCCACCTTAATTCCCTCCCTCACCGGCCATCCGTCTACTCTCCAACAACCCTCCAACACCGTGGGCCCACCCACCAACAACATGGTTAACCCACCACCAACAACATGGTGGGGACCAGAGTCTCGGATCTCAAAATGAAGTCGATAAATCACCATCCCATAATGATCTGGGAATCGAGACATTGAATTCAGCGAATTACCTACTATCTTTCTTCCCCCCACCCCCAACCCGCCCCCTTTTTTTACTCCATTTTTCGTCCCTAACATTTAATTTTTTTTTTTTCTTTTCATATATTTCGTCCGGGTTTTACGATTTCCACGACCCATAAAGTATCGGGAAACTCATTTAATCGGAGATTTTCTAAAGGTACTAATAAATGGGTCTTTTAGTTTTTATCTGGTAACAATAATAAAGGTCTGAGGATCTTAGGCTACAACTTGATTTATTTAGGATTCTTGATAAAAGTGATTCTTTATGGGTCTTGAATTATTCAGAGTTTCCAATAACACTAATAGATGGGAGCTTGAGTTTTTCTTTGGTTTACTAAATATAATACGATTTATAATAGTGTCTCTTCAGAAGCCTTGCCACTCATCTGTTTTCAGGGTGATAGACTTATGTCGGTGGCAAAGCATTTTATCACATTCATTAGCTTTACGTATTCACAATGTTATCTGTTTACCGAAAAATGGCAAATTATTTTATCGGAGTCTGTGAATTGTATGTTATCGAATATGCTGAATTTTTCTACTTAAAATGTGCAACAGATACAGTGAAACTATAACACTGAAAAACCAATTTTTTTTTTTTTTTTTTTTTAGGGAGAGGTTACTAGATACAAAATTTTGGAGAAGTCAGCAATACTGAAATCATTGATGGTAAATTTTTTATTGAAAACCTGAAAATAAAAATATACTCCTCTTTCTTTACGATAAGAAAACTTGATGTATAACAAGTGATATTAAGGTGAACTGTGTATATACTGAAATCTGACAACATGATATTGACTATAATACCCTCACACCTGGTCGTATTTTGGTTGAAATATTGAATAGATGTCAAGAAGAAAAATTATGTCCAGAAAGTGAGAAAAAACAATTGTTTATAGTCCAATTATCTTAAAATTCAACAAAGTGGTCATTGTTTCCCTTTCATATTGTAAACAATAGACAATAGATGATAAGAGTTATTTTGCCCTCTGGATAAAAAAAAAAAAAACAAGGGATCCAGTCATCTATTGCCAGCTGCTGTCCAGCCCTCTTTGGTTCGAACCCAATGCTTTTCATATCACTTAGCATTTAATTCCTTATTTTTTACTGAAGCTCTGACCACATTGTTGAAACCTAGAGACTTGTGAGTGTGTCTATTACCTACACCACCAAAGACTAGAACCTTAACTTAGCACACCCATAATATGACCAGCAATTAAAAGAAGCTAAACTATTAAAATGTTTTATATTAACAGTTTTTTATTACCTTTTTTTTCCAACTCTTCAGCTCTTTACAATTACAGTAAGTGTATAATTTTTTCCAAAAATTTTTCATAGTAGAGCAAACCAACATGTACAATTACATTAATATATACCACTTTTTTTTCTGATATGCTGCCTGACTGCTCTTTTACAGGCGTATTGATAAACCTCCTAAATCCGACTTTGAATTTTTCAGTCCTATTTGTTTTTACCTAAAACTCGATTTTTAAATTACGTTCTGTGATTTGATGAGAATTTTTGTATGTACATTTTTTACTGTAAGTACTTTTATCTTGTGCACAATCCCTGGAAATTTTTTCACCAATATTTTCTTATAGAAGATAAGTTTTCTCCTTCCCTTATTCCTCAGGCTAAAATAATTCTAAACTCATCTTTTAATTTATAGATATTTTCTAATATAGCTTTTTGTTATATATATTTATTACACTGAATATCTCTATCACCAGATATTCAGAATTAAAAAAGAAAAATCTTGGATTATGGAATATCTGAACTGCTACAGATTTGCTACGCAATATCCCAATAATCCAACGTATGAAGTATATTTTCCTAATTATAGAATGGTTCAGTCGAGGACTACTTGAAATACAGAATATGCTTCATAACCGAAGGTTCGGATTAAAGAGGTTTAGCCAGTAGATTTATTATAAGATAATATGATTTTCATTCCTCTTTTTTTTACTAACATAATTTTAGATCTTACGATCAGTCACGCCTGTGGCATACCCACTTGGCGCGACCAATAAATATACTGTATTGTATAATATTCTACATATATATTTTATTATTTTTTTGTATTTGGCAGCTTCTAGTATCTCACCGCTGCATCGCACATCATTATATAAAACTATACCACCAATGTCACTAATATACTAAGTAATATTCTAGTCTTAGTCTATGCTTTCAACACGCTTTGGAACGTATTATCCCAACCTATGGAAATCCAAGGTACATTTTATTATTATAAGTCTAAATCTAGTATCTTAAGGCAATATACCTATCCTAAAAATGAACTTCATTTTATTATAGTACTAATGCTTTAATAGTTCTTGTTACCATTACTGTATTTGGTATTCTTAATTCGCTTGCTATGATATATATTTATATGTATATTCTCAATCTTATTGATTTAAATGTTTCTATTAATGTGTTTTAAATTCTGGGGAAAAGGCAAGAGTGTAAGTTGCACGCCTGAGTGAAGGAATTTTTAGGATATTAACTAATATTCATGTTTATTCACAATATTTTACTTTCATTCACAAGTGTTTCCAGGAAATTTGTGTTTAAATTAAGTGTTTCTTCTTATTTTGAGACTTCAGAATACTCTCATCGGGTGATTTGTCTTTCTAATTATCTAAATAAGAACACTTCGTCTCTCTTTTTATTCAACGTCATCTTCGTCTTCCAGTGGCTAATATTATGGTGCATGACTTTCATAATTTCTATTTAAATGGAAATCAAGATGAAGCCTTCATTCTCTTACAGCTAAAATTACAAATCAACCTTCTTTGATCTGCCTGAGACCTTGTCTTGAGTTTTACCCAGACTAAATAAGATCTATGCTAATTATCAGGTCGTCTATTCTTGCTACAAGAAAGACAACCTTCATTTTATAATTAAGAGGTACTTTGTATTAAGAATTGGAGTAACATCATGTTCAAGTGTATTGTAAGTTTTTAGTTAATTAACTTAAGTACTGCGACAACTTCTCTGGGAAAGGTAAAGTGTCTTCAACGTAAACAATATCTCCCTACATTTCTTCGTGTCTTCAAGGCAAATGGTAAGACACACTTTGATATCAAAGGGGATGGCATTTACGTGACTAAATAATAATATAAGTTCCGATCAAGATGTTGGACATTTCTAAATAAAGGGAAGGCGACTAATTATCATATCCAAGGACACGAAGTCTGTTTTATTTTTTGGGGGGAAAGAAGTCATATTTGAGGCATCCAGCAAGACACATTCATGGACATGAGTTAAAACGGGTTTTAGGCAGAGAGACGTAAAGCTTATTGCTAAATGTAAGGTATCTCCAAGATAAAGGGTAAGATGCATTCACGGCAATAAATAAAGCTTCTCTGATGTCTTAGGTGGGTGAGGTGGGGGTGGGGGCTTTGGAATACACATGCGTCAAAAGAGTATGTCTGCTCGAGACACAGGGTAGTGTACATGTAAGTAAAAAAAGAAGTGCACCCGACGAAACGGTCAACTGTGCAATGGTTGTTACATCTTAGGGCATCTGTACAATGGTTATGTCTCAGAGGCTGAAGAGTACTTAGGAATCATTCACGGCAGAGGGTTACGGTTCCTATTGTTATAGCAGTCTTGAAGGCAGAAGATAATACTTATTGCGTGAAGAAAATCGACAATTATATGTATATAAGTATATTCTATATAGTAAAGAATCTTCTTTATTAGAGATAATATAAATACGTATATATAATTATGGATTTTCTTCACCCATTCTGGGTTCACGAATGTGTGATGACATTTATTATAGTACACATTCTTATCGAGGACTTGATCATCCTCCGAGATAATGGTTATGACTCACTCTTTGCAAAGGGATATGGCATTTCAGAGGTTAAATATTGGAAACATACCTGATATCCGGGGCAAAGGTCAGAGACGCTCAAAGTAAGTGGATATAATTCACTTATGGCAAAAGATGAAATATTTTTGTGGAAGAGTTGAGGACATCATACCAAAGAGGTATAGCATACCCGAGGCGAAGAGAATAGCGCTGTAATGGAAGAGGGTACGAGGCAGTTTGGAGACAGGATGAGTGTTTTTACTGGAGCTTGTGATGCCTTAAAGTGAGAAATATTCGTGGTAAAAACGCATGGAAAATTTAGTGGAAAGTAAGGTATCGTCCAAATAAAGTGAGAAAATGCACCTGAAAGCACACGCAAAGATTGATTTACGATCGAAGACGAAGTAAAAGATAATTCAACACAAAAGCATTAGTGAAACAAACTTTTGTTACGGATTTGAGGCAATACTGAGAGGATGCTGAATTTCATCACATTTACATGGTTACTGATATTACCTCAGTTATTTCTATGATATATGGTTGATATTAATCGTCAGTTATATCTCAAAACAAAAGACGTTGCAAAAGTCATCACTGAACTGTTCGACTACAAACCATTATAAAAAAAATCAATTTATAGATTTGGAGATAAAGAACTAACAAGCGTCAGCGTTCGTTACGTTTTCTAATAAGAGATATGACACACCGCCCACTAACAGTTGGAGCCTATACAGAAAGCCCTAAAGGATAACTAACTACGTTAATGGAATTCAGCCGCCTAAGTTCTGCTAATGGCTAAGTTGTGCCGAACCAATTAACATGACCTGTGGATCTCTTTCGGTCAGATGACGTAGATCTGAAAGTTCCAAATTGTGGTCTTCGTTCCGCAACGCCAGGGAAATTCCCTCGCCTGAGACTCGGGACCAACTTGTCGTTGCCGAGTTGTGATATAAAGCGTCATTGTACCTCTAAACTTTACCACTTTACAATTGATATACGTGATCTTGACGTTAGAATAAAATTTCACTTTGAGGCAAAAGGACCAATGAACTTTACAAGAAATTGCCAGGTCCTCTGCCATTCCCCTCCCTTTGTGGGTTTCAAGGCTTTTTAATGAAACTTAAAAGTTTTGAATGAAACTAACCCGCGACGTTTAGCGCTCTCTCTCTCTCTCTCTCTCTCTCTCTCTCTCTCTCTCTCTCTCTCTCTCTCTCTCTCTCTCAAGCTCACGTACACAGGAGGTGAACAAGTGGTTCTAACTTGTTTTCTGCCGAACAATATGTTCCGTTTAAATCATTTAATCGCAAAGCCATAAGAAAGTTACATCGACCAATAACAAAGAAAATCCTCTTGCGCTATTTCGTTCTGATTAAAGTGTTCCTTAAATGTCTTTTTCACCTTAAAAATCGGTGCTGGTTAAATCATCTGATGGCTATACCCATGTGGCAAACGTCGCCTGTTAGTCTCTCTCTCTCTCTCTCTCTCTCTCTCTCTCTCTCTCTCTCTCTCATTTAATTGTAAATCCAAGAGACAGATCACATCAGACCAGCTGCTTCCAGCAGTCAGCCAATCATCTCTCTCTCTCTCTCTCTCTCTCTCTCTCTCTGACAGTATACGTCGCCTTTTAGTCTCTCTCTCTCTCTCTCTCTCTCTCTCTCTCTCTCTCTCTCTCTCTCTCTCTTTAATTGTAAAATCCAAGAGACAGATCACATCAGACCAGCTGCTTCCAGCAGTCAGCCAATCATCTCTCCCTCTCTCTCTCTCTCTCTCTCTCTCTCTCTGTTTGACAGTATGTGCCGTGTAAATAATCTGATCTCAAAGACAGCAGCCAAATTACATCAAACAATGTAAGGCTAATGATAATGAAGTGATAATTCAGCTAAACACGGCGCCTCATTAAGCTCTGATTCTCAGCTGGAGGAAGGATATGGAAATTAGAAAAAAATTTTTTTTTTTTTAATGTCTTTCTCGTGTCGTTCTTTCCTCACGAGGTCGTTCTTCATTTGAAACTGTAAGTCTCTGTTTCTTCTCTTGTAACTATCCATCAATACATTTTAATGCGAAATTGGAAAGATAATAAATCACCAAAATATAATGCGGAAATCAACAAAGTTCTACTTCGTATTTGTTCCTGATCTACGTAATAAATCTTATTTCCCTCACACAGCCCAAGAGGAAACTGGTCAATTAAATCAAATGAAAACTAATACAGCAAGGAAAAACACGTGAAATGTTTATATTTCTTTTCAATGTATTCTATTGCCTAGTTAAAAAGACTCTATATCGATACAATATCACTGAGAAACAATCATACCTCCAAAATTATTAATAAATTTTCACAGAAAAAAAGTTGGACGAGAAAACCTAAGAATTTGTTAGATTATAATTTCTATGAACCAGAATAATGCAAGCAATATATGAAGATACACTCTCCCTCATTTTTATTAGGAAAGTCATATGTGGTAAAAACACTAAATACCAACGATAGCAATAAGTTTACGATTGAGAATTTAGTTTCAGAAGTCAGCCTCATCGCCCGAAACTCAATGACTTAGTCTTGGACGTCTCCTGAATATTCAGTGATAAAAATAAGCAGAATGGATAAAAAAGAATGCAACTATGCGAGGGAACAGAAAATTAAATTTAAAACGTCCTTTGTCGTCTCTCTCTCTCTCTCTCTCTCTCTCTCTCTCTCTCTCTCTCTCTCTCTCTCGCCTGTCCATGTCAAAATACGCAAAAGGAAGCGTTATAAAATCTCCAATAATTCTTTCGTGCTTGTATTGACGCACCAAAATGGGTTCTGATTTTTCCACCGCATTTCTTTTGAGTCTCCCTATGCATCATTTATCGAAATGACGCCGGAATGGCGAATAAGTAAATAAAGACGTTTGTAAATTGATACAATCCTCTCATCCCGTCGACAAAAAACGTATCCAAACATTACGTATGCAGATAAAAGACACTCAAGTGCCGGGGCGCTCTGAAGTGTTAATTACTTTTCAGGCCTTTGCTCAGCTGACCTGTTTTATCCGAGGACGCCATTATGGCCGAATAGAATGACGTCAGAGATTCTTGTTTTTTTTATAATGACATTTTTATGACGTGGATAGTGACGTCAGGGAGGAGCTGACTTTTTAACCGTCAATGAATACGGATATATAAAGAGGATATATTTTGCCAAGCATGATCGTTATTCATATATATATATATATATATATATATATATATATATATATATATATATATATATATATATATATATATATATATATATATATATATATATATATATATATATATATATATATATATATATATATATATATATATATATATATATATATATATATATATATATATATATTATATATATATATATATATATATATATATATATATATATATATATATATATATATATATATATATATAGAGAGAGAGAGAGAGAGAGAGAGAGAGAGAGAGAGAGATGCATGATCAATCTGAAAACAAAGAGAAAAAGAAAATTATAAAAACTTCTAGTGGTTTGCCAAAATCTCTTCTCAAGTCCTTGCATTAGACCATCCTCATAAAGAATGGTGATGAATCGATTTTAAAAGTAGAGAGGAAGTTCGTAACAAATATATGATCAATAATAATTATAAAATCCCTATGATTTCGAGTGGTATCAGAATTAAGTTGAAACAAATGTGTCCTCAGTCCCTCCTGATAATATTAGGCTTGAAAGTAATAAAAGAACCTGTTTAAGCTGCTGAAAACCAAAGGTTCAACGTTTGTTCACCTTATAGAATATAAGAGGTCGTATTGTATTAAAAGCCATATTAAATTAAGTTTTTAAGTGCAGTAATTGAGAATACGACAAATACCTAAACAATTTCATAAAATTTCAAAGATACATTGAGATTATGCAGATGAGTAAATATAATAATACTCGCATGCGCACATGCACATGCACTATATATACACACACACACACACACACACACACACACACACACACACACATATATATATATATATATATATATATATATATATATATATATATATATATATATATATATATATATATGTATATGTATATATGTATGTGTATATTTATATATATATATATATATATATATATATATATATATATATATATATATATATATATATATATATATATTACGTGTGCGTGTATCTGTGTTCACGCGTGTATTGATTACACCGCTGAAATATATACCGGAATGGAGACGACAGGCAAAGTTTAAAACCATAAAAAAATGTTGCTAATAACTCCAACAGAAGATTACCGGAACATCTGTCTCGGTCGTCAATAAAGAAAAAAAAAAAAGGTCGATAAAGTAACTTTTTGGGGGATGGACGATGCAGGCTTCGGGGAGAGGGTGTAAAGTGGGGAAGGAGTTATGTGGACGATAAAAAGGATGGAAGAAGTATAGAAGTAAAGAAATCATATTTAACAAGAATAATAGCAGTGAGTAAAAATTTATTAACATGATAATAATCTAGGCATAAACTTAACTCCAACATTAATTCTGTGATTTCTGATACATAATGACAAATAATATCTCTATAATTAAACACTTTCTGGTGCATGAAAATATCACTCTTCAATAGCGTCTTTGCACTAACGTGCGTTATTTCAGACATCTTTGCATCATCCACACCCTACATAAATAGACAGATAAACTGCTAGACAGACTGTCAGCGTTTCTCGCACCATTCTCAATCATATGTACCCAATGGTTTCGCCATTTTCATCTAAGACTAGTACTCATAAGTCCCATGGGGATGCTGAAACCTCCTCCGACCCTCTCGTACCAGCGTTAAAATGTGCGCTTTGGCAGCAAGGCCTCAATCCTAATGACATGTCCACCTTCCTGCCTTTCATTTATATCTGACATAAATGTAAACGTCAGCTACAAAATCCACCTCACTGCATATATACCTCCTGGAGGGAAGAAGTGCATGATGGGAAGTGATCACTTATGCCAGTAGCCAGGACGAAGCTGCTCACAAGTTCACAGCCATGTCAGACTGTGTTCTAGTGTAGACTTCATTATGTCCAGCTGCTTAATTTTGCTGCATATAATACATCTACCAACATTTTTAAGGATTTCACAAAACCCAGCCACTGATTAGGTAAGTCCTCGCCAATTCTCCCGCCAAAGTTTAAGGGATAATGAGAAAACGGGTTACAGTCTCCATTCCGTATCTCGCCAAGCCATAGACCTAACCTGATTTCTTATAGCCTGTGACAACTTCTGAATATTTAGACAATAAATGTTAGGGAAGTTATCACTGAGACCTGTATCATACGAAAAATTAGGAAAAGTTAAACTATACACCTATGAAAACAAAAATATGACGGATTTATAGTTTCGTATAACATCTGACTCATTCGGCAGGCCACTTTAGCACGCCATGATTCAATGAACATTTTTTTTTGTGTCATCGCCAGTTGAGTATCATTATTCATATCCTTGGCATTATCACTGTCGGTATCATCATAATCATCTTTATTACTGTTATAACGAACATTTAACCCAATAACTCAATTATCACGTGTACACTTTTGAGTTTTCCTTCTCCCTGATATGGTTAGGCACCACATAAGCCTAGTTGTCATCCCCCCAAACTCTGTAATACAGTTTTCTTACCTTGAAGAACTCATCCTTCAGGACTCTCTAGATGGCAAAACACGTCTGTGGAATTATTGTAAGTACACTCTCTGCTTGGACATACAGGTACTGTTACTGAAGGATAATAAGAACATCCTCTCTTCATCAACCAGGTGGTTGCCTCAAGTAGTTGTTCTGCACCCGGAGTTAGACCTATACTATCCCTGAGACGGGTTTCTTCTATTTCCTTTCCTTTAAATAACAATTACTTTCTCTCTTTTTTCTTCTCAAATTTCCTTTTTTGCACTTACTGCAATGGCACTTCAAAATAACACAACTAATTAGTGTTCAAGAGGAGCCATGACACGGTGCGTCATACCTTCTGCGCTTATGGGTGGGGACTAGGGAAGGAGTGAATCTTGAGTGTGTCTTTATACAGAGATGACACGACGACACACGTCACTGATCAGTTAAAAGAGATAGACATGAGTGATTTTATCTGTTATCTAAATACCCTTCATGGATAAAAAAAAAATAAAACCAATTCATTACCATGGAATTTAGCCTTAAGCGGTATCTTTAGTATCGGGGTACAGATACAGCGAAATGCCATCCTTAATTTTAGCTTCCTCCGCACCTATTTGACAGATTATTGACATATGAATTGACATTAATCTTTCCAAAACAATGAGAATTTTGGGTTTTTTCGTAATTGTCTCTTTAGATGATTACGTTTCCTTCCTAAGCATCATTTTACCAAAAAGAAAAAATAATCTTAAAAAAATAATTATCTTTCGCTTTCCAAAATCAAATTTCATTCTAATACAAATAATGGTAGTTTCTCATAAAATGGTTCTCTTAATTCTAAAAATAAAACTCATCAGAGCCAAAATTCGAAAGTCTTTTGCTTTACAATATATGCTGCAACTTTACAGATATGAACTTTCTTTCATTTAGAGACTAAAGGCGTGTTTAGTACATAATGAATTCTATAGCTTTACAAAAATGGGATGATGTTAAAAATCAGTTAGTCCTACGATGGGTTTAGCACGATGCATCATTTTCAACCCATTTAAACGTTCCCAGAAATAAACGGTAGGGTATACTTTTTTAAAGCAAAATCGCTCTCCGTTTACAGCAAAGCCTCAGTAACAAAATTAAATATTCTGATCACTAAACAAACAAAAATTTCCTTTAAAAATACAAAGTTGCTTTCCAGATCACTGAAGACCAACCATGAGAGAAATGGAAACCTTTATGCAACTGGAAAAAAAGATAGCCTCACTACCTCATGACGTCACACTTGAGAGAGAGAGAGAGAGAGAGAGAGAGAGAGAGAGAGAGAGAGAGAGAGAGAGAGAGAGAGAGAGAGAGAGAGGCTGCTTCTCATTCTTTCCCCTTGTTGTTCCAAAGGCTAAACTTCGGAAGGGAGGAGGGAGATGTTGATTCTCGTTACTGTGTTGGGTTAACTTTTTTCTTCTTTTTCTTCTTTTTATTATTTTTTAATGAAATCTGAACTTGGTCGCTCGTTTCTCAATTGTTTTCCTTTCACAGAGTTATCGTCCCTTTCTTTTTAATTACTTATACACTTCATCATGGTGTAATTAAGGTATCCGTAAAGTTTTTCTTGCTCCCACGCTAAAGCATCATATATTTTCTCCTTTCACTTTCATTAATGCTAAATCAACGCTTGCTCGTCGTGTGTCTTTGTTCTATCTTCTTATTTCTCAAAAAAAAATCTCTTTGTATACTTTGTTTACATTCTAACATCTCCATCATTTTCTAACTCTTTTATCAATCCTCCCTCCTAATCCTTCTCACTTTACATCTTCAGCATCAAACCCTTGTCTCTGGATTTTCTTCACTTTATAATGCCCACAGTACATTCTATCAACCCTTCCATGATCACTCAAACTCCACAGCTTCCGGCTGATCTTCATCGTTTTACATCCCAGTATTAACTTCATTCCAGCTGAACTTCCTAACTTCACACCTTCCACACAACCTCTACCAAGTGTTATTTCCTTCTTTAACCCTCACCTGTCAACTTCCTCCTTCTAATATTCCTCACTATTCGTCTCCTCTACCAGTTCTTTCTCTTGGCCTTTTTCTATTTACATCTGAAACATCAACTTGTTTCTCATTTTTCTTTATATCTATTAAATCAAATTATCTTTCTCCTCTACCTTACTAAGCATTTTCACTATCACATACTTCCCCTGATCTTCTCACTATACATCTTTTTCTTCCCTTCCTTCTCCTCCTCCTCCTCCTCCTCCTCCTTTTCCTTACCCTCTCTCTTCTTGTATCTTACCTGTCTCTTTCCAGGAATGATTTCACATGTCTCCAGAGGCATAAACTTTATGCTCCACTGTCCAACTTTTCCTGCTCTTTCTAACTTTACACTTATATTTTCAGCTCCTCCTGGTCTTCCTCACTTCGATTCCTCACTTTCGTTATCTTCCTCTTCCATATCCTCCTTACTTACTTATTTGCTTCTTACCAATGCACATCTTTCATGCCCACTCAAGCAATGTCTTCACATCTATACCGCTTTTCTTTGTTCTGATCTCTTATACTGTACTTTACTTTTGTACTGCACCTTCTTCCACCCAGTTCTCATCACTTTATATGTCCACCATTACTTTATTTTTTTTTATTACACATCGTCTTCTCCCTTATTCGTCGTGTTTCCCAGTGGACACAAAATTCACATCTCCAACTTTTCTCAAACTTCTCTGTCCTGACCTTTACATCTCCACAGTCGACAGTTTCTCTTTTCCTTTCTCCTCTCTATCCCTCTTTCTTCAGCAGCTTCCTTCTTATTATCCATTTTTCCTTATGTCTTCGTTTACGTGCCCCAGGGGACATAAATTTTACACCTCTACCGTCAATTTCTTTCCACTAATCTCCTTCAAATTAAATCTCAAACATCAACGTCTCCCATCAGACCCTGCTATTTTTACCTGTCCACCACCTACATTACCTTTCTCCTCTCCTCTTCCTCTTCCTCTTCCTCCTCAACGTCTTTCTTCTTATTTGTCTCTTGCCATGTGTCCTTTTAAGGCGTAATGAAGGCCATAAACTTCACATCTCTATCGCGTACTTTCCTCTGATCGCCCTCATTTTGCACTTTCACCGCAAACATCTTTCCCCCCCTGATTATTCCTCTCTTTACCTGCGTCCTTTTCTCTCCTGATTCTCTTTCGCTCCTTCTTCCTCATTTGCCTCTTCTTGTGCCGGCGAATATGAACTTCGCATCGTCACTGTAAAGTTCCCTCCTTTTTTTGTGTGTTTATAACCTATCCACCACCGTCATCATCATCTTTCTCCTCTTCCTCTCTTCGTCTTATTTCTTTTTTTTTTATTAATGTTCCGCGGAACAACATCCTTTATCTAATTTTCTACCTTCACCTATCCACCGCCGTCATCATCGTTTCCCCTCTCTTCCTCTCTTCGTCTTATTTTTATTATTATTATATTCTTTTTATATTCCCCGGAACAACATCCCTCATTTAATTTTGTACCTTCACCTTTCCACCACCGTCATTATCATTTCTCCCCTCTTCCTCTCTTCGTCTTATTTTTATTATTATTATTCTTTTTATATTCCGCGGAACAACATCCCTCATTATATTTTCTACCTTCACCTATCCACCACCGTCATCATCATTTCTCCCCTCTTCCTCTCTTCGTCTTATTTTTATTATTATTATTTTTTTATATTCCGCAGAACAACATCCCTCATTTAATTTTCTACCTTCACCTATCCACCACTGTCATCATCATCTCTCTCCTCTTCCTCTCTTCATCTTATTTCTTTTTGTTTTTTAATATTCGGCGGAACAACATCCCTCACCTAATTTTCTAACCTTAACCTACCCACCACCGTCATCATCATCTCTCTCTCCTCTTCCTCCTCCCGGTCTCCGTCTTAATTCTTCTTCGTCCCTACTTATCCCTCATTTTATGCGACCCAGCGGACATAAACTTTGCAGCGGACGACGACCCACAGGCGACCATAACAGGTACGTTTAATCCCCGCCTTCCCTCTCTCGCGCCCGGCACAATGAATTCATAAATTATTCAGGGAAGTCGGTGAACTTGGGCCGGGAAATAAACATCTTGGGCTTGAATGGGACTTTATGGGGGACAAAGGGGGAAAAGGTTGTGTTCTGGTCTGATGACGCTGAGGGCTGTTTGGGTAAGGCGTAAGAACCTACCCCTTCCTCCTAAAAACCTATATTTTTCTTATGAGGGGGCCGGCGGCTTCCAGGTAGGTTTCATTCAGGCGCCAAAGAGGTTAATTCATTAGGGAAATGTACCTGCTGAGTGCGTTTGATTGAGAGAGAGAGAGAGAGAGAGAGAGAGAGAGAGAGAGAGAGAGAGAGAGAGAGAGAGAGAGAGAGAGACTATCAAATGCATGAAATGTCTTCTCAAGCATCACCTGCGGGTTATTGCCTTCGGACTCTCTCTCTCTCTCTCTCTCTCTCTCTCTCTCTCTCTCTCTCTCTCTCTCTCTACATGTATATAAATACATACATATATATATATATATATATATATATATATATATATATATATATATATATATATATATATATATATATATATATATATATATATATATATATAGATATATATATATATATATATATATATATAATATATAATGTGTATATATATATATTCTAATTTATGTCATTAATGACAGTCACAGTTTCCTATTTAATTCATAAGGTTATATTAGTAATGATATAGACACCTACCTAACTGTTCATCACAGAAAACTTATTGCGCGTCAGCAATCTGAAATCCTTAAGCAAAATTCCTCAGAAATCTGCCGAAGTCATCTGAAGCACTTCTTACCTATTACAACTACGCGATTTCTTCAAGAATCATCCCACTTTTTAGCTCAATGCAGATGCTAGTAGCATCGTTGAATGGCTCAATCAGTATCAGTGCAGGTTTTCCAGCTTCCCCGAAAAACTTGCCTAAACCATCATTTTTGAGATGCCCGGAGGCTCTGAAGGTTCATATGACAGAAAACTGCCTGGCAAAGGAAATAAAGTTTGCTTTGATATGATTACAATTAAATAAATACTAGCTATTTTTTTTGTAATTTCGTGGCCTTGAAGAGGCTCGTGAGGAACTATACCAAATTTCGTTAAAATTGGATAATAATAATAATAATAATAATAATAATAATAATAATAATAATAATAATAATAATAATAATATCCCCTGAAAAGGAATCCGGAAAAACTAGATGCCGAAGTAGCTCCAGGACTCATGCAGAAGAGTGTGCTACTAGAAACAGCGCACATAGTGGGAAAAGTGATGGACTCCTAAGGAGGCGGGATGCAACCCGGAACCCCGCGCTATAAAACCACCCAGTCAAATAGGATTACTGTGACAGACAAAAATTATTATTATTATTATTATTATTATTATTATTATTATTATTATTATTATTATTATTATTATTACTTTAAATATGAATATCAGCATTCCCCCAAACAATTTCAAATACGTAAATCGCAGAATATCGTTTTTGCAATACTGGACGTTAATCTATGATGATATACAATTGGTACCCAGTTTAAAGCTGCATGACCGAGACAGAAGATAGATAACCTCCAATAAACTCACTCCGATCACAATACAGCTCCATCTAATTCCATCTTTTAAAATGAAAACGGCTTACGAAAAAACGAACGGGAGAATAATAAAAAGGGGAGACTGAAGAATAAAAACGCAGGAAGTAAAATGAAATATAAACGAACAGCAGAAAAGAGGATAGGGATGGGGAGAGAGAGAGAGAGAGAATAAAAAAAGGAGGTCAAGATGAAATTCATAAACCATTCATTTTTCGTCGACACTCCGGCAAATATGGCACCATCACGGCACTCTACAAATATGGCGCACTGACACTCCGCAAATAAGGCACTCCCGACAATGCAAATATGGCAGCCCCCCGGCATTCTGCAAACATGGCACTGGGTGGCACCCTGCAAATATGGCACCCTGGCTATCCGAGGAGGTCGATACAGCTTCAGATGAAATAGTGGGTGTCACGGGGAAGCGATGGGGTACAAAGAGTCCCTTGGCATGAGGCGTTACCATAAATTATTGCCCATACACGAACAACGTCGCGTCGAAGCGATGATTAATGCAGGTTCCTCTACCCAACAACCCCTTCCCTTCCCTTTCCCCACCTTCCTCCACCCCCCACCCCACCTCCCTTCCTTTCGGATTTGTGCGAAACTGGCACCATGCCCTGAAAGGATCAAGCGACAGCCTAGATCGAGCAGATCACGTCAATTAATTGGAGCGTGAATGGACAATTCAATCTTAACTCGGATCGATTAAGTGGTCCGAAGGTCCTCAGCAGACCATTTATGTACCCAGTAAAACCAAGAGGTCAGGTTTTCTAATTTAAGATTCTTTAAAGGCAAAATGAAACGCGAAAGAGAGGAAGAGACAAAAGAAAAAAAAAGGAGAAATATGACTCAACCTCATTTCTTCAACAATGGCACCATTTTGTCCTAAAAACTTTATTCACGTTTTCTTTTCAGTAGGGGAGACGTTGCCAAATTTGGAGGCTAACGCCTTGCATCAGGACACTTCCCACTCGGCAGTTGTGTTGTTTCCTTCTTCCAGAGTGACCCGGGTGTGAAAAAGCGAGGACATAAAACAAAGGAATTCTCGAGAGAGACAGGTAAAAATAACCGAGAGGTCAAGAAATTTAATTTTCTGCGTATTAATGTTTCCCCAATTTTTTTTTTTTTTTTTTTTTGGTACAACCATTTAATATTCAATTGTTGTGAAAACCATTGCAAATACATTTATTATTATTTATTTAATGGATAAAAGACTACTGGATCAAAATAAACCATAAATTTGCTGTACGTTGTTACGGGCAGATAGCGAAACCAGGCATTTCATGAACTGCCTGAAATTTCAGGCGGATAGCGAAATGCACTTAGGGACATTTGATCCCCCGGGGGTTAGTACTAAACACGGTGAAATACATTTGACCCCTCAGGGGCTAGTACTAAACACGGCGAAACAGTGTAGGTGAGTCACTGTTTCACCGCGTTTACTACTAGCCCTTAGGGGGATCAAATGTCCCTGAGCGCATTTCGCTATCTGCCTGAAATTTCAGGCAGTTCGCGAAATGCCTGTTTCCGCTATCCTCCTGTAACATACGTAAGATTATTGTGATTTCCAGAAAATGTAGTCACACCTGAACAGTGGCCTGGGGTTAGAGAAAATCATCAACCTGAAAGAAAACATGATTTTACCTAGTTCTAAAATAAAAGCGTTTTTGAATGTAAGTGCACCATTCTGGAAAACTAAGCGTTCATTCTGAAATGAATGGACGGGTACGTTGCTAACCTGAAATACCTCCAGAGTTGAGAAACTGTAATAAAACTACAGGAGTTTAAGAACGAACATATATCCATAGGAATGTGACAGCCACGACAAAACCAAATGCCCCCGGGGGTGGGGGTTAGTGCCGTCAGTGCACCCCACGCGGTGCACTGTAGGCATTACTTAAGGCTCATTGGCGCGTGCCTTCGGTTCCTAGCTGCAGCTCCCTTTCATTGCTTTTACTGTACCTTCGTTCATATTCTCTTTCTTCCATCTTGCTATCCAACCTCTTTTAACATTTGTTTCATAGTGCAACTGCGAGGTTTTCCTCCTGTTACAATTTTCAAACCTTTCTACTCCCAGTTTCCGTTTCAGCGTTGAATAACCTCATAGGTCCCAGCGCTTGGCATTTGGCCTAAATTCTATATTCCATTCCATTCCATTCCAGAGCCAAATGCATCTGACACCTAACAGAAATGCTAGAGTCTGGTAAAGATAACTGATCCATACGATCATCTATTCACCAGAGATCTGACATTAATGGAAATCCTGGAACTTTGGAACCTACTAAGAATTCCGATAAATCTTCCATTAACCAAAGGCCGCTCAGCACCTTACAAATTGCCCTAGGAGTTTGATGTCTTTCAGAAATCAAAAGGAACATGGAACTTACCAGATATCAAAATAAATCTGAGATCTACCCTCATTCCTGAGGATTTTTACATACAATCATGAATTAAGAAAGTACCATAAGAAATCAAAGGAGTTTACCACCAAGTAAACCTAGGAGTTTGACGTAGAAGTCACATGCTATGTCAGAACCAGAAATCCGGAGAATTTGCTGCCTACCTCACGAATTTAGAGCCTGACAGAAATTTTATGGAATCTGACATCTAACAGAAATCCAGTCTCTAAAACTAATTGAAAAATTCAGTATAACACTGTCTTTTATAATAAAAATCCCAAGAAGTTGAAGAAATTCCAACAGATCCCAAGAAGTTTAACTCGTACCTGGAATCCCACGAGGTAGGAATCCCGAGAGTTCAGAATTTTCATCAGCCACAAGAGTTTGACACCTACCAGTAATCTTAGGACTTTGGCACCTACCAAAATTTCCATGGCAACGTACGTGTAGGTCAAATAGAAACGAAAGAACTTCATGAACACTTGTCAAAACAGAATTAAGAATATGCAGTGGGCTTATGCATGTATGCACTATTCTAGCAGGTGAGTAAACTGATAATTCAGTATCCCTGGGGAACTAATAAACTGTCTTTGAAATTACAGTCGTTTGACAGTTAAAAAAACCCAAGGACAAAATCAAATAAGGTCAATTTGCAACGTAAAACAAAAGTTTAATAGATGAAGTAATAATATGAAAATAACTACTCCCACTATTCCCTTCCACTCGTATACAGGTACAAAACAATGTGTGATAAATAAACCGCAGATACTCTGGCTCCCTTACCTGTAATTACACCATTATCAGGGCTCTCAAATACTAAGCTACCTCACCTTCCATCATGCTCAATTCTTTATGACACAGTGTGTATCACCTTGCACAATTCTCTGAGCTCTCAAACTTTTGCAACCTTTAAGCTTTCGAACCCAGTGTTACATCACTTACCATCCAACATTCTCTAAGCTCTTGGTCAAGATATCATCTCGCAATGAGCCATTCCTTTAGCTCTACGTCATCTTACCACTGAACACAAGTTACCTCGTCTTCACCTTCTCGGGAACTATAGAATACGTAGTCAAGTCACCATCCACCCTTCTGGAACTCATATTTACCTCCTAGCGCTCCATTCTCGACGCTCGAGTTCACATAGTTACCTTCTCCCAAATCGAGTAATTAAAAACTTTCTCCCAAAATATACAAAGAAAAGAAACGCCCAGTCCTTTCCCCAGGGATGACGTAAGTCTAACGTTTTGTGTAAGCCAAGGAAGAAGGGGGAGGAGGGAGGAGGGAGGGGAGGGGTTGTGACGAAAGGAGCCGGGGGGGGTGGTTGAGGAGTCTCAGATGTGTTTCTCGACTAATATCCGCATTAGCCCACGAGTCTTAAATCTTAACCGAGATTAAAAATGGAAGAAGTTTTCGTCGACACGCGACGCAAGACAGATAGTGATAAAAGAAGATGAAGAGAGTAAAAAGAGAGAAATAACCCACCTTTCTCTTGTTGTTATAAAAAAAAGAAAGAAAAGAAAAGACAAGTACTGAAGTTTTAAGACTTAGTGTCTACTGGAAGGGACAAGAGGTGCTCTAATACCACACAATACACACACACACACACACACACACACACATATATATATATATATATATATATATATATATATATATATATATATATATATATATATATATATATATATATATATATATATATATATATATATATATATACTGTATATATATATGTGTGTGTGTGTGTGTGGGAAAAAGTGTTCGATTTGAATATTAATATTCAACCATTATAAACCGAGAAAAGTTTGGAAACAAAAACCAGAGCAAAGACTATCGACCTGGTAATTTCATCTTAATGATTACTGTTTTCAATCCTTATCCATTTACTAGGACAATGCTTCCAATATCAAAATTTGACTCAATCTGTCTTCCCAACAGATATTCCTGTATATTACTCAAATAATTTCTTTAACACTTTTTTCACCGTTATTCATCATTTCTTCGATATCCAGTCTCGCTAATTTTAGCCTCACTGGTTTTTTTTTCACTGTTTTCCTTCCTTGCTTCCTCCAGTTACTTATTGCTTTATGTCGTTATTTTCCTCCTCCAATTACTATTTCCAGCAACTCCACTTCCAAATCATTTTCGATGATGCCAGTGATATTGGCAGCATTTATACCACATAATTCTCAAGAAATCACTCCGTGTATATTTGACTTGAAAAACACCTAAGGACTCGCCAAGACTTCCAAAGTAATGCATCTGAGAAAATTAGAAAAATTAAGTAACTTAAATTTCACCAGTGAACATTTCCTTATCAGTAACTGGTTCGTGAAGTGAAATTCTTGCAAATCTCATGGAAGGAAATCCATCATATGAAAATCAGTCAAATTCTCATTCATTTTGTGTTGTGCAGTTGAGCAGAATACCCTAATCTTTTCTCTGCACTGCACTGTTCATAAGTGTGATTGTTATCTATTCTTTACACATTTACCATGCATGCTTATGGAGCAAATGAAAACCGATATGAACTTGCTAAACAAGCATCCACAGAACTGGAAACTAGTGCGCGAAAGAAATGTTCAGATGGCAGAATTTTATTATTATTATTATTATTATTATTATTATTATTATTATTATTATTATTATTATTATTATTATTAAGGAACGTCCTTAGAGGACAGTAATTTGCAAAGCAGTCATATATGAGGAACATAATGCTATTCGTTTAATAAGCAAAAGGAGACGGAGAGAAGCAAATATAGACAACAGGTGAAGTAAGAGAAAATAATATCATGAAATAAAAAAATGATTTTATGATTTGTAACGGTACGATATCCCAGATCAAAAAGCCGCATATACGAATGGTCGTATTATGATAGCTATAAGTATGTTAATATATGCTTCGTAAAAAAATATTTATGCCAGTCTTTTTGCCGGGTAATATTCATGTTATTTTCTTTGTTAGTAACGAATGATATATGTTCGTCTTTTTTTGATGTCGTATGAATATTTATGTTTTTTTTTTTTTGCTTACAAAATAAGATTTATGCCGGATTTTTTTTTACGTGATAGTCATGTTGATCTAATTCCAGCAACCCAATATTTATGTTGGCCTTTTCTTCTCGGGTAATATTTACGCTGAGCTATTTCCTGTTATGCAATATTCGTATGGTTCTTTTTGTGAACGCAAGATTCTTATTGGCCTCTCCTTAAAAAGCAAGATTCTTATTGGTCTTTTCATGAAAAATAAGATTCTTATTGGTTTTTTTCTTGTGACGCACGATTCTTGTTAGACTTTATCTTATAATTCAATATTCTAACTGGTCTTTTTCTTCAAATGCAAGATTCTTGATGGTCTTTTTCTTACTGGTCTCTTCCTTGTAGTGCAAAATTCTAATTGGTCTTTCTCTAGTAACTCAAGAATTTTATAGGTTATTTTCTTACAACGCAATATCAAAGTTGATCTTTGCCTTTGTAATTCAATATACGCTGAAGGTATCGACCAAGTGCTGGTTTATATTCCCCTATATAAGCTTTCTAAAGATTTTCGAAATTTGAGATATACAACATTAAAACAGCCTCTTCCTTCCGTTTCTATAGTGGTATGGGGTGGGTGGGAAGTGGCCCGTCTATGTCAATTCATTTTAGTAGCCAAAGTATAGTTCAGCTGATTGTTATACTTTGTTTTTTTTTTCCAATGACTAGCCTTGCGTGTCACACTTTGGTAAAGCCCTGATTGCTCGAGAACATCACGAATTTTAGAGCCAACCACTTTATTCAGTAATTCTTGTCCTTTATGTGTTGTTGCCTAAGGCATTTCGGGCCTCACCACAATTCTCTGCTTTATCAATGCAAAACGAAAAGATGAATTACGCCCTATTTCACAAACTGTGTTATGCTTCTAGTCGTCATAATTCAAGAGAGAGCTAGAGAGAAAGAGAGATAGCGGTGAGGGGGGGAGGGCAGTGGGGTAGGGAGTTATCCGTATATCTCTGCTATGTGATACAAAAAAGAGATGAATCACCCTTAACATCACCTTGTCATACTTTCCGCAACCAGTAAGTTGTGTGTGTGTGTGTGGGGTGTGTGTTTGTATGTACGTGGGTGACTTTAATAAAAATAACCAATGACATATATGTTGAGGCAGAGAGAAAGAGAGAGATTGAAATCGGTTTTAACAAGACCCTCGATATCAATAGAAACCTTGTTTTAGCGAGACAAATATTCATGGCTTAGTGATACGTTCACTGTGCACTTAGGAAGTGTCAAAGAGAAGAATTGTCTTCCATAACGAGAAAGAGAGTAAGATGTATTTGCACTTCACTTTCATCGCCTCGGTCGAAATCGACACTTTGGAGTCAGGGAGAAAGAGTCATTTAGAACAGCTATTGTCCTTCCTATCTCTGTCATCTGTGAATCCAGAATTCCAGAATTCATTCCGTGTTTCCCTATTCAATGAAGATTAGAGAAGAATTGAACGTCCTGGAAAGTGAAGAGTCATTCAGACCTGAAATTATCTTTTTGCTCTATTTATTACAGAATTCTAAAATCGATTCCGTGTTTTCATCTCTAGTCAGGAGTTTGAAAGATATCGTTAAAAAAAACCGCCCTTTTAAATAAATTGATGTCATTCTACAGAATTATAGTAATTACAATAATCAACAAAAAAAATTCCTTGATTCCTTGTTCTATGAAGCAATGTTAAAACAATTAGTGAGTCTTAATGCTTTATTTAAGTATGACAAAATAAAATGTGCATACCAATTTTTGTGCACATTCATTTATAATTTTGGTTTTCAACAAAACAAAAAGCAATTTTACCCTGTAACTTAAATTTCGTAAAGTCATGTCACAAATTAGGGAAGGAAGATACTTACAGAAATCCTTTCTAGAACTAGTGTATTCGAAAAATAACATTTTCCAGAACGAACAATTCCAGAAAACATTATGTAGAAGCAATGTATTTCAAGAAAATACATTCTAAAAGGAATTGCATTCCAAGAAAACACCTTTCCCCTGAAGAAACTCTAGAATGAAGGCCTTCCAGGAAAATACTAGAAAGTCAGCATTCAAAAAAAAAAAAAAAAAACGTTCCTAGAACGAAAGCACACCAAAGAAAAGGTGCCTTCCGCTTGGTGCATCCACTCTTTCCAAAATACTTGCTCTCGTTTCGAATTCTTAACCTAATTTTGGTAGATCTGGAAAATTCCTCCACTCCCAGTAGGCCACTGCAAACAGCAATAATAAACGCATGGCTAACTTCGGCAAAATGTAAGCAGAAATTACCAAGCTCATGATAAGGTCAAGATGGCTCGTGCGGAACTCTCGTTGGAGTTTTGCAACAATAGTTTCTGCTGCTGCATCTGAATTCTCGATTCAGTGAGTGGTTGGCGAAGTCTGGAGATGTAGCAAACGCTGACGATGTTTGTTCAAGGAGGTGGGAGTCTTGGCAAAACGGTAGAGCGTTGATCGGGGGAGAATCGGTTAATTGATTCTTTGTCATAATCTGGCGTCACAGAAGGTCAGGGCTATCAACGTCGAAACCATTCTGCTCGCTAGATTATATTAATACTATATTTACTGGCATTCGTTTATGATAAATGAAAGTCCTCAAAGCAAATTTATCTCTGTCATTATTCTCTCGCTTTAGAATCATAATGTTCTTCAGAAATGAAAATGTAAAAAGTGGTAACAATAAATAAGTAAATGTTATAACAAGTATATCACGCCGTGGGGTATTTCGACACTCTTTAAAATAAGAACTCTGGAAAGAGGATAATTACTGTCCTCATGACGAATTCTTTTTATTTCTATCAAGTGAACTATGCGGAATTTTAATTTTTTTTCAGATATGAACACAGTAGAAGATATATGATCTTATGAACAGAAATTTATGACTTACACTAATCACAGCTTTAAATGAAAAATATGGCTTGCAACATTTAAGAAAATCCTCGCTGAGTGAACTATGTTTTTTTAAATAGCTTGACAACGCTCAATATTGCAAACAAATCGTAAAAACTCGCTATTGTTTCTTTGTGTAAATAATGAATAATGAAAACTAGAGTATAAAATGAATTATTCATTCCGAAACTTCTCCGCCGAACTGAGACAACGTTAATTAAAGACTCGCCTGGAAATAGCAGTCGTCTATTTGATTTCCATTTCACTTAGCGCAGTGAACAAATTGACTGATCTTTCTATTTGCTTTTTCTGCGCAAATGAAGATATGAGGCCAGATAAAGTAAACTGTGATTTACATTAATGAAATAAGTAAAATGCAAGGAATGAATTGACAGAAATCATATACAAACACAGAAAAAATGAATAAATAAATAGGATGAATTCGCCATCGTTTATTTAAAGTAAATGCAGATTATGAAAAGAAATACACCGAAATTTTCAATGTAAACATTTTCAGCGAAATACAAAGAAAAAAAACAAAAGAAATCCCGCGCTGGCAACACAATCAAAACTGAACCACAAAAACGAAGTTTCGAAGCGCAGGAAATTAAGAGAAGGGTCCTGCAGGAATCTCATTTAGATAATGGACTAGCGAAGGACTCAGTCGACTGGAAGCGAGCTCTCTTAATTATTTACAGCGGGGTCTTTTGTTACAGGGCCACGAAGGATTCTGAGCAGTTGTGTTGTATTTTCGGTTAATTCGAAGTAATGTTAACAGTACCACCAGATGTGGCTGATGATAGCTTAAAACAATAATTGAATTAAGAAACGATATATATATATATATATATATATATATATATATATATATATATATATATATATATATATATATATATATATATACATACATATACGCGTGTGTGTGTGTGTGTGTGCGTGCATGCATGTGTGTGTGTATATATATATATATATATATATATATATATATATATATATATATATATATATATATATATATATATATATATATATATATATATATATATATATATACATGTGCGTGTATGTATATCAAATCTATTGTTTTCCCATCAGTCAGAGTAACATAAATTGGAGAAAAATATCAATCTCAGTGTCACTATTTTTACCTGTGAGTTTTACCTAAATTCCACTACAATATAACTTTGAAAATAATAAACATTTCATTACTTATTCCAACATCAATTTTTATTGACGTTTAGTTTGTCTTGTCCGTCAATCCTCTTTAATGACTGGAAGTCCAAATGCAACAGATGTGTTTCATTACACAAGCTGCTATTATCAAGATTTTCGAATTCACACTTTGTCACACCAAGTTAGTAAACTCTACCGTATTGAAGCAGTGGTGAAAAGTGAACAGCTGTGCATTATTCACATGTCATTTGTCAGGCAGTAGTATTCGTGTGTTCCATAATATTACACCGTCTTTAGCTTTTAAACATTTGAAAACGCTTAAACATTCGCTCACGTTTTTGCTTCTTAAATTTGCAAAACATTCTTTATCCCTTTTCCTGTTTTTGTAATCATCTCCATTGTTTAAATAACACACTGTTCTCGATGATGTGTATGCGTCTGAGAGAGAGAGAGAGAGAGAGAGAGAGAGAGAGAGAGAAACTTCAATAGGAATTTCTTAAGTATTCGTCTCACTGAACACGTTAATCGACAATTTGGATTTCTTAATGGATTCTTAATTGTCTGTCAGTAGGGAGCAGAGGAAACGGCCAGACGTAAGATGTAATCAAGGCTTTGTGAAACGGCTCTGCCAAACGAACGATACAATTAAAATAATTACACAGTGACCTTATCGGAATAACGCTTACCTGAAGATGCTCTCATGGGGGAATTACGTTTATGTAAGGTTGCTCTCATGATGACCTTAGAAGCCGAATTCCTCTCTCTTTAGAAACCGAATTGGTCTCTGTACGAAACGCGTACCGTGGTTTGCATAGAACAGACTTACAAAAATAAAATCCATTTGTTTGGAAAGCGCAATAGACCACAGGTCTGCTCTATAATCTCATATTTTGCCTGTTTAGGAACCAGATAAATTATCTATCCAGATTACCGGATAAATAATTTATCGTTTGAAGTATTAGCTGAGTTTTTACAAATTCCTTACAGCAAGGTACCCACATTAAAGATGAAACTCAACAAAATATACACAGGGTCAGTGACACTGACAGTTATGACGAGAGAGATTATCCAGGGTTAGTCACGCCATTCGGCTGTCAGCAGCGACTAGACTCGTTTTTACGTCTACTTTGAAAGATAGCTAAAAACATTAATAAAAGCCAAAACTTTTTCCTTGTCTAAGCCAAACAGCCAAAAGTCGCTGGACCAGTGCAGCTTTAACACGAGTGAAATATTGTGGAGACACCGAGTTTGAGGTCTGTGGGCTTTTATATATTCAGCCTTTCTCTCATTCACACCTCGTAAAACCACTGGGCTTTAGGAATTATGAACTCTACTTTTCTTGAAAGAATAACATAACAATATACCTTTGTACATTTACTTAATTCACTCAGTTCGCTCCATTGTGATCTACTGCCAATGACGTCAGGCTTCACAGGTCTGGGGTAAGCTGCTTAAAGTTCGTCTTTCGGGATGAGGTATTAGCTCTGTGTTCATGACTAAATTCGGAACTAAAACAAAAGTATTAAGTGGGTACTGAATTTGGATTTGGGCTTTTAGAAATGAATAATGAAGGCTACAGAGAGCTTTTAATGCCACTTTGTAGCGCGTACACTTTTAATACAAATATTGTCTATACAATCCTGAAGCCACTGTAAAACAACGACGAAAACAAATTGACACATTATCCAGTGGCATGAATTAGTTTTATAAAAAATTTCCGCTGATTTATTTAAATCACGTTGATGAGAAAGAGGAAGCATATGGGGGCTGTTCATCAATCTAACATGGAATGGAGTGCCAACTGCCAATGTTATATACTGTTTTTGACCCAAGCACAAAAGGAGAGGAGACTCTGTTCATCTTTTTTAGTATTATCTAGTCTCTACATTTCAGTTTTATATTGATAATATTATTATTTTTATAGTCACTAACACTTATACGGTGCACAGCCCTTGACATATCCAGAAGCGGAAAAAATAATATTAGCTGAATTCTCAGAAAAAATGCACAACACTTTATGGCTAAATTCTCGATCAATAAAGTAAAAAAGCTTTGGATCTGTTCAGTATATGGATGGGTGCAACCAGTGACTGTCAGACATCTGTTGGAACATAAACGACCGTGACTGTCTATGGGACTAGAAATCCCGTCCAGTAAAATCAATGCTTAGGACAGTGCAACAGATCATAGGAATTTATGTGAGTACTAACAGATTCAAATAATGTCTGAAAAGCCAACGCATTGATTGAGTACGTCAAAGAAGATACTCTCTACAGAAGGTACAGTTGGCCCTAATCACAAACGTGGTTGTTTACTTTCAGTACAGTGAACTGTACTGAAAACTTAATTTATTTTAGCTCAGATGCTGCATTGCCCACTGCTCCTGGAGTGTCGAATATTAGATAGTGTGTTTTTTAGAGCTGACGGCAAAATCTGCGGCCGGTATCTTTGAAAACTCTATCTTGCATTGTGATTGGCCGATGTATTTGACATGTAACCTCTGGTGGTGGTGAGTAGCTTGAGCTATTTTACTTTTTTGGGAGTCTACCTTATTTGGTTTTGCCCTGATTGTGTATAGTATAGTACAATGTGCAGAAGATATTCAAGGTCATACATAGAGTAGTCTACTTCCCCTTGTATTTTACATCCGCGTTTTCGACTTAATTCGTTCAGGTACATAACAGTCCAAAGATTTCCATTGACAAAATGTGTAATCCAATAAGATATAGTGAAAGACTTCCAGCTGAAGTAGTATGTTGTCTACCTCAAACAGCGAATAGTGGGCATTAATTTTTTTTTTTTTTCGAAATTGCAACAATCCTCAAAATCATAAAAGCGTTACCGTTCTAGTTTTTTTAGCAGTGTTTTTCCATGAATGTATACAAAAACAAGCAATAACATTTCATCTTCAAGATATTCGAAAAAACCAACAATTAAAGAGTAGAAAACTGAAATATAATAATCTGTGTTAGATGAAAACGACTGACGAGTCTTGACCTGAATAACTGATAATAGAGCAGAAACTACATAACTCACAGAATACTGGTATATACAGTGCATGACTTGAAAATCGACATAACCATACGGTTTGTGCGAATCGCTTTTCCTAACAACGCTGTCTAGTTAATACCTGAATGGGTAACCACCAAAAAATGTCACACAAACGCTGTCTGGTTAGTAATCACCAATACCAGAGGCATTGGAACAAGAGCGCCAGCGAGCATCTAGGCGTTTTGGGGGAATGTTAAGAGCAGGAGATAACAACTTTCTTCAGAATATCAGAACATAGACTCTGACAAGAGAATGTTAGAATCTGGTTAGAGCGGCAGTGGACCACAAGAAGACCTGAGTAGAAACCAGGGTATACTAAAACTTAAGTAATTTCCACTTGACAATAAGTAAAAAAAATAAAACTTAATGTTTATTTTAATAAAAGTTTAAAACACATATCATTCGGAACCTTAAAGTCATTAGTTTGAAAACAACAAAACGGCATGAAGACTGAGGAAATGAAATTAAAATTACTTATAATTACATATATCATAAATATTAAAATTACTTTTAATATATATATATATATATATATATATATATATATAT
>NC_089760.1:30527500-30530000 GCF_040412425.1 Macrobrachium rosenbergii
CTCATTTTCAATGGGTGCTGCGGGACTGCTTCAATAAAGCAGATAGACGCTGAGAGAGAGAGAGAGAGAGAGAGAGAGAGAGAGAGAGAGAGAGAGAGAGAGAGAGAGAGAGAGAGAGAGAGAGGAAACATTCACGCCCTGTCACGGTGAGAAGGAAATTTATAACCATTATAACATGGTTCTCTGTCTCTCTGTCACTCTGTCTCTCTCCATATATATATATATATCTGTATATATATATATATATATATATATATATATATATATATATATATATATATATATATATATATATATATATATATATATATATATATTCTAATAGCCACAATGCCCTCTTAACTTCTCGAACTCTTCGCGCTTTTTTGGATATGCTTGTAACTACAAAGCCGTAAGATCCAAACGCAAGAAATTGAAGAGACTTTGATGTTCGGTCGCGAGAAACGAACCCGCGCTCCCATAATCACAAGGAGGTGATGTTGCCGACCTGTATATGTATAATTTCGGCAACACAGTAACCAGACGTTTGCAACCATGCATGTGTTCGCGCTCTCTCTATAATCTGTCTTTCACTTCAGTCGCGATAAAAGAAACATCTCTAAATCTATTTTTAAGATGGAGGTATATTACACAGGAGAATAAGAACGGCAACAACAACCATGATTCCAGATCAATGACGTCATGAGGCTCTCGCCAATATAAGCAACGCAAAATTGTTGACGTCATGGAAAGTGAGCGATGCCGACCAAGAACACTAAAGAAAATGTATTTGCATAGAGGGTGTATTCTAAAGTCCTGCGAGACCAGTGGGAAGAGGGAGGGCTCTCTCTCTCTCTCTCTCTCTCTCTCTCTCTCTCTCTCTCTCTCTCCCATGGATGATCTACCACATCATGCTGAAGCTGCGAAAGATTTTGCAATTACCATAAAGAAAATATCCCTTTTGGGTCTGCTCTACTTCGCTAATGGATCTCTCTCTCTCTCTCTCTCTCTCTCTCTCTCTCTCTCTCTCTCTCTCTCTCTCCAGGGACGACGTATCGCATAACACTGACGCCTAATTGGGAAAAGTTAGGACATAATATAAGCAAAATGCTTCCCTGAAGCTGGCGCTGACATTAATATCTCACAGACGATCTCTCTATCCATCCACCTTCAACTGGCTGTTGAATCTCGCACCTTTACGGAGGCTGAACCTTACCGGAGGGTTGAGCCTTCGAACAGCTAGCTGCTACAGCTGGGCAAAAGCTCGTATGAACATTTGAATTTCAATGGAACATGGAAATTGTCCAGTTACAAGAAGATTGGTCATTTCCATTTTGGAGAGAGAGAGAGAGAGAGAGAGAGAGAGAGAGAGAGAGAGAGAGAGAACGCTTTGCGCTCTAGAACGCAGGCGACGTAACCGCAAAGGTAGTCGGAGAAAGAATTGTAGAAAAAGGTAAGGAATGAATGAATAAATGAAGAAAATGGTTAAGTAAAGGGAGGGGAAGAGAGTTAGAAAAGACCTGTAATGGGAATAGGGCTTAAAATGGGTGGGAAAGGATTGGGGAAAGGGGAAAAAGCTTCCAGAAGAGTATGGGAAAAGGGTAGGCGGGGGAGGGGGCAACTGGAGGAAAGACCTGGAAGGGAGTAATGGAAAGATCGAGGCGCAGGAAAGGGAACTGGAAAGGGGTGGGAATAAGAAGTAGATGTGAAAAGGGGCTAAGAAAGGGGAGGAGGATGTTCGGATAAAGGAGGACCTAGGGAGTACTGAGGATAAAGGGTGGGATAGAGAAGTGGTAAGGGGGCAAAGGAAGAGATTAGACGGAAGAAGACATAGAAATATAAGTACAAATAAGAGAGTGGTAAAGGGAAGCACATTCAGCAGTAAGAGAACCTGGAAAGGAGTTAGAAAGAAGCGGAAGGGTAGGGAGAATTTACCCCGCCCTTCAGTAACTGACGTTTTCCTCATTTGGCAACTGATTGGATTGTTGCTTTTACGACTATCATTGCAAAGCGGTTCCGCGTCGGATTGCACAGGAAAACGTGCAACGTTTTTCCCGAAACCGAGAAGTCTGGAATGACACTGGCAGGGTGAAATGGGCGGTTTAGTGGACTCTGCATTTCAGGAATACCACGATCTTATCGCCAGTAAAGAGATAAAAGGGACAGGAAGTCAAGAAAAATAAAATCTCAAAATACAATAAAAAACAATAATATCAATATAATAATCATCATCATCAACGATAACAACAATATCATTATCATCATAACAGAACACAGTAATGATATGATAATAATAATCCCGAATCTCAAACAGCCTAGTAAAATGCTAAAAGCTGTGTAAAACAGTGCCTTAGAGTAAACATAAAAACCAAACTATATCAAGAATGGTAGTAAAATTAACATCATCATTTAATGAAGACGCAAGTCACTTCTGGGGTAATTTACCTAAAATATTCAGATTTGAACTAAATAATTAACAAGATCATAGAGCTTCAACAATTTAAGAAATTAAATTTGACTA
>NC_089760.1:30532500-30555000 GCF_040412425.1 Macrobrachium rosenbergii
TCAGTTTTGTTTTCACCTCTATTTCTTTTTTTTTTTAATGTTCCATTTTTGCGATAGGACAGATAGCTACGCAGACTAAGAGAGAGAGAGAGAAATAACTATGTCAACAAAAACACAGCCGCTGAGTATATCGAGAATGTTATGAACTTATTAACCAAAAGTGATAAAGCTGGGAAAGTGTTTGAATGAGAGAAAGCGAGAGAAAAAAGTGGGGAAATGGATTGAAGTGTACTCTTGAATAATTTCCCTTTTTCTTCTAAAATTCAGATATATTTATCGCTAATCTATGTGCACCATAAAACACTTCTTGCATAACGCACTTACTATCACTAGAATTTCCGCCCTGCTTTATATTCTCCACCGATATTGCTCATCACCTCTATCTTATAATAAGGAAGACATTTTCCTGATATCCTGGAGAAAAACGATTCAAAGCTTATCACATTTCTTTTGCTATTCGCAGACAGACACGCAAAGAAAGACAGAGAGATAGAGAGAGAGAGAGAGAGATAGAAAGACAGGGAAGGGGGACCAGGAGAAAGTGAGGATGACTAAGGTTGGATGGTGCAAGAATGATTGTCTGTTATCGTCCCTCTGCCGAAGGAAGAAGAAACTCAATATTTGCAACTTCTGAAAGGGGGGGATTTTTGTAAAGGATCGCTACTGCTGGAGGGAGGGCGGGAAGGTCCAAGTCAAGCGTATAAGAAGTGGGAAGGTCTCGATTTTCTAAGCTTTAAATGCCTGATTTGAAGTTCTCCTCCTTGTCTTATTATTAATGGTAGTATATCCGGCAGTGACCAGATTACAAAGTAACTGTAATTGACCTAGATAAGTTCTCATTCAAAGTCTGCACCATGGCAGTAGGCATCAAATATAAACTGGGCTGCAGAAACTTCGTAAATATGAATAGGATATTTAATAGGTAATTTTAAAACATATTAAATAAAAAAAAATATAGGATTAAGTGACAGAGAAAAGTTCATTATAGTTAACTACTTTTCAACGTAATAGTTAATATTGCAATTATTGTGACCTTTTAAAACTCATTTTAAAATTAGTGAAAAACTAAAATTTTTTTAGCTCAACCCCCATTAAAAATGTTAGATCATCTAAATATGGCAAGGGTCGTCTCTTCGAAAAAATAGATCTGTCATAATTCCCATCTTAAACATTTTTAGTTTTCTGAAAAGAAAACTATTGTGCCGGCTTTGTCTGTCCGTCCGCACTTTTTCTGTCCGCCCACAGATCTTAAAAACTACTGAGGCTAGAGGGCTGCAAATTGGTATGTTGATCATCCACCCTCCAATCATCAAACATACCAAATTGCAGCCCTCTAGCCCCAGTAGTTTTTATTTTATTTAAGGTTACAGTTAGCCATACTCGTGCACCAGGCAACGATATAGACCAGGCCACCATCGGGCCGTGGTTAAAGTTTCATGGGTCGCGGCTCACACAGCATTATACCGAGACCACCGAAAACTAGATCTGTTTTCGGTGGCCTTGATCATACGATGTACTGAAAACTCGATTGCGCCGAAGAAACTTCGGCGCATTTTTTACTTTTTTTTTTTTTTTTACGCTACGAGATCAAAACATATTACACGTATTCTGGTTGGATTTTTCTGTATGTAGGTAAGATTATTTCTAGGCAAAGTTATGAGGCGAAAATCCCGATTTCATGTATTCACAGTAGTAAGTCGGAAATTATTGAACTGAAAAGTTGCACTTATACCAATCTGCAACTAATTAAGACCAGTCGTTTGGGAACACAGGGCCATACACAAAGGCATTAAATTTGTTAGATATGTTTATGAAATTCACCCTCATGTTCTCATCCAATTCATGTTGGAAAAAACCAAGCTAAAGGGGGATAAAAAAAAAGAAGCAAAAGATACGCCTTATTACAGACAGAGTGTTATAATAATAAGGAAACAAGACAGTAGGAAGAGAATTCCAGCCTGGAAATAGAGGGATAGAAACAATTATCTAGCTATTTACAATCTTTTGAGCTTGTAATTAAAATGCTTCATTATTTTATCTGGCTTCATTGTTTTTTATTTTTATTTTTCTCTCAGTAATCTACCATTTCTCGCAGACAATGGAGGGCAGGAAATTATAATCAAGACCATTCCATAGGCCGGAGTCCTCCTTCTCAAGTATAAAGAACAATTGTGGAAGTTTGATCTTATTCTTACTTTTTATTCTTCAAGGTATCTGATATTCTGTTTGTTGATTTGTCCTTTTTTGTTATTATATCTTATTTGCTTAATCTGTCCTTCATGATATGTATTTTCTTCTCAAAATGACACCATATCCTGAGCAAATTTTTTTCTTACGAGTTAACGCCAATTTGGAACCTGCCATTCGTTAGATTAAATCGTATCACAACTTCTATAAAAAGCACCTACCCCAACTCTCCTCTTCCCCCTAGAATCGCATATAAGAGCAGGTTCATATAATTTTTTTCTTCCGAGTTAGGCCTAAAAGTTTCTCAGAATAATAACAAAGGGCGTCAGGCCTATTGTTCTTCACGCGCAGTGGAATATACTTTGGGGACCTCATGTCATTTTGCTTACCTTCTTTTCTGGATTTTACAACTCCCTCATTCGCACACTCCATTGCTTCTCTCTCTCGAGACTCAGTGTGACCCATAGCCACTGTCACGGCAACTCCTAAATGATATAAGTTTGCAAGCATTTATTTTTGGGATGGGGTGGTATGACCATGCACCGACATATAATCACGGTAGGTTACATGCCAGAGATGCATAGTTGAGTATGCTTCTGCCTGGCATTCGATAGTGGTCACCTTTCCAGGTACTACCCAAAAGCAACGTTCCTCAGACCCAACGACCGGAATGAAAAAAGTGCAGCAAGTATTTTCAATTAATCGCTGCCATTATTAAAAGCAGACTTGTAAAATATTATTGAACAATACCTCATTCCTTCAATAATTCTCAATAATAAATAATGAGTATTCCTATAATATTTTCTCTCTCTCCAATTACCAGACAACGTTATATTTCTGTCCGGGTCCCCAACATCCTGGACGCGGCCTTAACGAGACAAAAATGTCACTGAACTATAACGAAGCAAGGCTCGAAATGACCTCGCTTCCGTTCCTTTTAAATTTTGCTAGAGGGACCGTTCAGTTTGTCAAGACCCTTTTCATTAGCGGAAAAAACGAACTTCCATAATTGACAGTCAGTGTCCAATGCGCCCTCTCTTTTATCAGCGTAAATGGAATTGTGCACTCAAAGTTTTGCTTACTGCTCTCTCTCTCTCTCTCTCTCTCTCTCTCTCTCTCTCTCTCTCTCTCTCTCTCTCTCTCTCTCTCTCTCATCCACATTCTTGGTTTCACTATATCAATATTTTTTCATCACATTCTGTTGATGCAATGTCTCTCTCTCTCTCTCTCTCTCTCTCTCTCTCTCTCTCTCTCTCTCTCAGGTAGCCTGCATTTCAAGTAAATATTACTTTTGTTAATAAAATTTTCTCATTAATTAGTGTCGATAAAATCTCTCTTACCCGAAGTCTGTAATCAATTTCTTCCTATTGATAGAAATCTCTCTCTCTCTCTCTCTCTCATAATATTTGTCAATAAAATTTTTTCAATAGTTAGTGTTGATAAAATCTCTCTTTCTGGAAGTTGTATTCAATGCCTACCTCTCGATACAAATCTCTCTCTCTCTCTCTCTCTCTCTCTCTCTCTCTCTCTCTCTCTCTCTCTCTCTCTCTACCCTTGTTTTCTACACTGGTAGGAACCCACAGGCCATAATTCGCTATTCAGGCTCCGTAAATATTCTGGCTGCACCGGACAATGTGGACTAAAGTTTTACATCGGTTCATTAAATATTCGACCAACTGCGACCTGCAGATTAGCATTATAGTGCGTATGTATGTTTGTGCGAATCCTGTGAAAGTACGAGCATTCGAAAGGGCGCTTCAGTAATAGGGTGAACTTCATCAAGGCTTCTTTGTTTTATGTGATTCATCAAAGTTTCTTTTTTAACGAGAGTGTATGTGGTCATACGAGTGTATATATGAGAGTAAGGAAACTGTGTACTCTTATATGAGCGCGTATTCTGATCTAATCTATATATATATATATATATATATATATATATATATATATATATATATATATATATATATATATATATATATATATATATATATGACTGTAAGTGAATCTGGAAGTGCGTTTGTGGTGTCCTTGCATCTGTATGTCAAGGGAGTATGATGATGAGAATTATGTTCATTAAGTATGAGTATGCATACTTGTACATGCGGACATGTGCATGTAAAATCAAACAGGTAGTTTGCAAGATCATTACTGTCAAATTAATTTGTAAATGTATATGACTGCTTGTAGATCTATGTGCACATGAGTACATAGACACAAATGTGAATACTGTGTCAGGGCTTATACCAATGCACACTGTCTCAGTGTGAATGAAAAGGCTACATGTGCGTATGTAGATCTTGATAGAATGCGAGCAAACGTTGATCTGTCTGTGTATGTTTATTACTGAATGTTTATTTGGTTACACACATTATGCAATCGGATGTGTGTGTGTGTGCATTCGAGAGCTTGGGATCTGCATACATATGCATAATAAGTGCTTGGCGTCTACGTGGGAAAGTGACTGTACCGCGCGTTTGTGAAAAGTGACGGTGTGTGTATTAAAATGTATGTCTAATTTCCCACTGCTCCTCCCCTATAAATCCTTCTGACATCTCTTCTGCATTTTCAATCAACATCCTGTCATACATCCTACCAGGCACACCACTGTAGTTAATGATGCTCCTATAATTGTTACAATCAATTCTATCACATTCGCCTTTATTCAGAGGGACAGGAACCATTCCTCTCCCCTATTCATTTGGAATCTTCCCCTCTGTCAGACATACCTTACACACCCTAGCTAGCCACCCAATTACATTTTCTCCAGTGTGCCTCAGCTTCTCCCTTTTAATCACGTCAACTCCTGGGGTCTTTCCGTTCTTCGACCTTTTTATTACCTTACTCACACCCCTAAACACTAACTTATGCGCTTATCTCCTGTCCTCCATATTCAGTCACTGCTCCCAGGACCCGCCTTCAATTTCCAAAAATTTATCCACAGATCCTTTTGCTCGTAAATCTTTCTCTTGAGTTTACTTTTTTGCTTACAAATTATTCTCTTTAACGTTATTCAAATCTCTCTCTCTCTCTCTCTCTCTCTCTCTCTCTCTCTCTCTCTCTCTCTCTCTCTCTCTCTCACCCTTGACTACTTCGTTCATCTACTTGTATATAAATAACATGATCATATATTTGCCCTCACCGGCTCTTAAAACAATATTCTGAAATTCGTCTAATTTTTGTCTTCCCTGCATTTTCATATATGCATACATACATACACACACATATATATGTATATACACCGACATGTGTGTATATGTATGTATGTATGTATGTGTGTTTAGAAAGTGCGTGTGACCTTCCACATGTGAATACACGAATATTGACCTTCCGCTAAGTAAATGCAGCTAGCTCGCTCCTCGTCCGTGGTCATCACCATTTAAAGCTATCCTCTACGACCTCATAACTTTTTAATAGGGAAAATGACTAACTACAATAAAATTTATCTCCCTTGCATGGCTCATGTGGCGTTGTTATTAAGGGCCATAACACTAAATTTTGGACATTATTTTCTTTTGTGAGTCTGAGCTCGTTTGGATGTCAGGGCTAAGTAGCTTTTGCACCAATTCATCCGAGGAGATATATATACCGTTATATATATATATATATATATATATATATATATATATATATATATATATATATATATATATATATATATATATATATAATATATATATAATTATAGATACACACACACATATATATATATATATATATATAAATTATTTATATATATGTGTGTGCGCGCACGTGTGTATGCTTACTATTCCTTTACACTATGTCATCTCCAACTACGTCAGAACAAAAATTAATGAAACTTTTATTGCCTTACATTATTCAAAATTACTGCAGGGATGATGGAAACATTATAAAATCAAGATTATAACGACCAGATCGAATTGTTGCAAAGATTAAAGTCCAACAGACCTAATCAATATGATGACTGTTCTTTAAATTACAGGGGTCAGGAACCGATTTAATATTCAACTGTTAAGCTAAGAAAATCTGCCAAATACTACTATAGAAAAAAGAAATGCAAAGCTAAAACAAAAAAAGAAAGAATACACACAAGGGAAAAAATACACGTGCTTAAAAAATAGACAAAGACACAGAACCAGAAAAAAAAAGAAAACGAGAAAACATATAAAATAAAAGAAAAAAAATGCCTTAATAAAAAACACCAAGCGAAGCAAGTACCCAAACTTAAGTTTTATTTTGCCTCAAGCCTCCTCCCCTTCTCTTCCTCACAACAAAAAAGTTATCTTTCACTAAACTTACATCCTAAAAAAATGATACAAAAAAAAGAAATCTTGAAGATTCCCCAAATTTTTCCCGGAAGATAAATAGTCCAGGAATTTGAAAGAGAGAAGCCGAGAGAGGGACAATCTCCTTATTCTGTGGCAGCGCAACTTCTTACTTTGTATTCAAAGGATAAACTTCTGAAGGGTGAATGTAACCTCACATGATGGAAGTATTTAAAGGAGATTTTCTCCTTTAAGACCACCGACGCTTTTGTCAGAAACCAAGAAGCTACTCACAAGTTCTGCTTTGAGATTATCTTTCTTTTTTATGAGAGAGAGAGAGAGAGAGAGAGAGATGACCAACTATTCATAAAGTTTAGTTTAATGCTCGAATGATGAACCGAGAGAGAGAGAGAGAGAGAGAGAGAGATGACCAACTATTCATAAGATTTGGTTTAATGCTGGAAAGATGAACACTGACAGAGAGAGAGAGAGAGAGAGAGAGAGAGAGAGAGAGAGAGAGAGAGAGAGAGAGAGAGAGAGAGTCCAAATATTCATAAAATTTGGTTTAATGCTGGAATGCTGAACACACACACACACACACACACACAGGGGACAGAGAGAGAGAGAGAGAGAGAGAGAGAGAGAGAGAGAGAGAGAGAGAGAGAGAGAGAGAGAGAGAGATATGACCAAATATTCATAAATTTTGGTTTAATGCTGGAATGAGAGAGAGAGAGAGAGAGAGAGAGAGAGAGAGAGAGAGAGAGAGAGAGAGAGAGAGAGAGATGACCAACTATTCGTAAAATCTGGTATAACGCTGGAGCGTTGAACAGAGAGAGAGAGAGAGAGAGAGAGAGAGAGAGAGAGAGAGAGAGAGAGACCAACTATTAATAAAATTTGGTTTAATGCTGGAATGCTGATCACACACACACAAACACACACACACAGAGAGAGAGAGAGAGAGAGAGAGAGAGAGAGAGAGAGAGAGAGAGAGAGAGAGAGAGAGACTCAGTTTATAATTAACCATAACATTTTTATTGTGATGCGGTTGTGTGAGAGGGTGTGTGCGTTAGAGGGAGAGTCTTACGGTATTCTGTTGTTCACATTGTTTGTCTTTCTTTTATTGAGAGAGAGAGAGAGAGAGAAAGAGAGAGAAATAGAGAATTTAATCACAACATAATTCATAACTTTATCGAGAGGGGATCTCTCAGTTATGACGTTGTCATAAAGGCGGTGGTATGGGTATTGGGTACGGGGGGGTATGCCTAAGTTTACTTTTCATTGCTAACTGAAGTACTATTTGACTAATGAAAATTGTTCAGATATTATATAATAGTATTTCAATGATGCGTTTTCTGCAGAAATAAAAAAAACTGTAATGAACTCTCTTCTCAAGTTCTCGATCTCTAAACATCTCATGAATACGACATACACGTACACGCATGCGCAAGCGCACACGCACACACAGACCGACACACATATACACAGTATGTATATATACATAGACACATATATATATATATATATATATATATATATATATATATATATATATATATATATATATATATATATATATATATATATATATATATATATATATATATATATATATATATATATATATATATATATATATATATATATATATATATATATATATATATATATATATATATATATATATATATAAACATATAAAAACATATAAACATATATGTTTGTGTGTGTGTGTGTGTGTGTTTTACGCAAGCAAAAGCATAAAACCTTCAACGCGCATCTGACGATACAAGAAGACATTAACGCAACCATACTCTTGGCGAGAGAGGGACTTTCAATTGCACCCAAAACGCCCATACGTCCCATTTGAGCGGACGCGTAATATCCACGGGAAAACGACTCTCTTGCTTCATAGCGGTTATTCCGGATCCTTACGCCCTGATTTATCGAGGCGAGGGTAAAAGCAAATGTGGGGTAATGAGAGTACAGGTGATGTACGTGGGGCAGGGTTTCAAGGGATACTGGCTATGGGTATGGGGAGGTATGCTTAAGTTTACTTTAGATGTGTGGTGTTGAGGAAGAGAATGGGGACAGAGTGTTCTTTGCCTAATAGAGCAAATGTATTCGGAAAAGAGAATACTGAAAAGGGAAAGAATACATTAAGGAGAGATGGAAATTTTAATGAATGATGAAGAAAGGAGACAGGAAACAAAGGAACATCAAGAGGAAAGGGAAACAAAAAATAGAAAAATGCGAAGCAATATCTAAAACAAAAGGAGAGACAAGAAATTTAAAAGAACCATAACCGTTAAGGAGAAAAGCATGAATAATGAGAAAATAAACAGTTTTAAGAATATGAGAAATAGCCTGTAATAAGAAAAATAAAAATGTATATATAGTCACTATCAGAAGTCTTGAAATGTGTTATTCACTTGTCGAATTATGTTTTAGCTATGATATTCATATTTCTAGACCATAACGTTACTCATCTTGAAGGTTAAAAGATAAAAATTTGTGTATAATACAAAAACAACCGATGAAACAGGTCATTAAAATCAGCGACCACGATTAGGGACTAAGCTGGGAGGAAGAAGAACAGAGAGATGATAAAATTGATAATCATAAAGACAGCAGTATCAATATGTATTCCATGTCTTTTTTTGCAAGCGAGTGTTTAGATGAAGTTAATTTACCACTTGGACAAATTAACGCATGGCCAAGCATTTACTCAAAGGTCAGATTCCAAAGTCAACAATACCGTAAAGGCAAAGATATCATCAAAACCCTTGAATACCCGGTCATTTGCCACGATCATAAGACACAGTTGCATGACACCATAATTTTACAGTGAAGTCAAACATACTGATGTGAAGGAAATGTCTCAGCTAACTAATCAGTTCTCAACAGATATAAAATAAAAATGAAAACTTCAATGACATACATGAATCTGAAAATAACTTTTCCCGTAGCTCTATTCGTCCTTGACCCGCATCGATCTCCTGAATGATGACGTCTTGTCGACGACTCGGTGTCATGGGAATCTTTTGTTTTCCTTTTAAAGGTATTGTTTCAGTGCCAAACGACGAGATTGCAACGGGCCACCGAGTCCTTTTCTATGGGGTCTGTCTTTTTTTTAACCCCCTCATTTTTTTCTTTTTCTTTTTTTGACTGCGTGGGTTTCCATGCAACTCTGGTGATTAGATTTTCTGGTGATTAGATTTCGAGATGGATGCGAATACAGATGCAGATAAAGATGTTTTTCCTTTCTCTTTCTTCAAAAGATGATATGTCGTAATGTTAATCATGGATTGCAATAATGTTTTGTGGAAGGGTAAACTGTGCTTATCTCATGAACTAGACATGGTTATCTCATGAGCTGAACATGGTTATTTCATGAGGTAGACATGGTTATCTCATGAGCTAGACATGGTTATCTCATGAGCAGACATGGTTTTCTCATGAGCTAGACATGGTTATCTCATGAACTAACATGGTTATCTCATGAGCTAGACATGGCTATCTCATGAGCCCATCTTAACTCGAGACATTTTATTTATTTTTTTGGTTATCTCATTACCGCTAAATTAATGACATGAAATTATCTCACTGGTTTTATTTCTATGGGACGGGTTATTTTAAACGAAATGAGATATGAGACTGGGATACAAATGCTCACATCTAGTTTAAAACTAACAGAGTAAGCCAAAATTAAAAAATAATAATTACATACAGAAAAGGAATTATTACAATTTCTATCCTCATATTACTAATCAATAGTGTCACAGCCACATTCTTATTATTATCATCACCATAAAACAATTACGTTACAAACGGATACTGAAGAACATTGATAACATTGTTATTAATATTCACATCTTCCTTATTATGTTAAAAATTGTATAACCATTGTATTAAAAACGAGGATAACGAATAAAACTCTCACCATCATCATGAATAACATTTTCCTCTTTAGTTTGTTAAAAAAAAAAGTGTAGAAGGATCATATACAAGAAAAAATATAAACTATAAGTTCTTAAAATTATTCTTATGAATATTTATCTATCATTTTTATCATTATTATAAGAAAATTTTATCAATTAACCATCAAGATAAGTAACATAACCCTTCCTACCCTCATTTGACCCTATCATGGAAATATACAGATTCACTGTCCATAAAACACCGACCTGGCTTGATAATCTGGAAACGACGGAAGTCGAAAATAAAACTTTTGACTGTCATGATAATCCGAAAAACCAGGAGAGCCATACGTAATACATTCGAGGGCATAATCCGGAGGACGATGAAAGTCGCAATTAAAATGTTCGACGGCCATAAAATAGTCAGAAAACGATGAAAACATTCGACGGAATTAAAAATCAGAAAACGATGGAAGTCATAACTAAAACATTTGCCAGCCACAATAATTTTCATCGGGAAAAGATTAAAATCACAACCGAAACATGAGACAGCCTCGATGCCCTGAAAATGATACAATTAAGAACTAAAACATATAATGGGTATAGTATTTCTGAACACGAATTTTGACAAGCATAATTATAACCAGGAATACGAAGAAAATCATAATAAATCACTTGACAAGCGTGTTATCCAGAAGAACAATGAAAGTCCCAATTAAAGCATTCGACAAGTATGATACTCCGGAAGAGTAAATCCCATGACAAAATCAGTGTGACAAGAGTGATCATTCGGAAAACGATGTAAGACAGTATAATACCAGTTGACAAGGATAATAATCGAGAAAATATTAGAATTCATATATACAACTTCTGAAGGTATAATAATGTACATTATGAGCGTCATCGCAATAACATGCAGTAAAATATACTAATCCTTGAAAAAAAAGGGGAAAAAAGACTGTTTCGATTTCGGTAAAATCTGATAAGAGAAAGGAAGCGGCCCTTCGAGATAACGTCGCTGGTTTTACCAAAAGTTACATCCCGGACCAAAGGAAACATCATTCGCCGGTACTCGAGCCCTAAAGAAATGTTACGAATTATTTTCTAATGAGAGAGAGAGAGAGAGAGAGAGAGATGGAAGGGAGGTGAAAATGTTTCTTTTTTTTTTTTTGTTTTTGAAAGGGAGAATGAAAACTTTATCTGAACAGTGTGTGAACGACAGATAGGGAGAGCAAACAGAAATTTCTAAAATCGTCAGCTAAGAGAGCATGATATTGAAAAATATTCTCTTGTCAACTTCACCTAAGAGAGAGAGAGAGAGAGAGAGAGAGAGAGAGAGAGAGAGAGAGAGAGAGAGAGAGAGAGAGAGAGAGGAAAATTCTCACATTTTAATTTAGGAGGGCAAGCAAGTAAAAAATATAAAATTTACTTCTAGTGTGGTCAACTTTACCAGAGAGAGAGAGAGAGAGAGAGAGAGAGAGAGAGAGAGAGAGAGAGAGAGAGAGAGAGAGAGAGATAGCGCATATGTACTTTACAAGGACACCAAAATGCATTGTTCTTCCCCCCTTGCCATGACAGTAACAGAATTATCACGCCCTCTATTTTTCCAGGGAACAGTGTTGCCAGATTCAAACTACAGTACAGTATTACCAATTTCCCACTGGGTTCTAAATTCCACACTTGTCCTATAGTTTTTAATTTTATTTATTTTATTTCTTCTTTCTTTTTACAAAAGGGAAAGTAAACATGATGCACTAGCTGAAAAAAACAAAACTTGAAAAGTTCCAAACAAAATTCTGTCTTTTAATTCGTCTTTTCTAAAAGCTATAAGGCTCCTGATACTATGCGAGTATAATATCTTAATCGTTGTTTTATTTATATGTGCACATAGAACTGCTTGCTTATTTGTTTCAATTATTTTCTATTTTTCCTTATTTTCTTCCTCTAATAAACAACAGCTTGTTCAACAAATTAATGGCCACTTTGAAGTATTCTTAAAGAAACCTCCCAAACTTTAATAATAAAGATTGCCATTACTGATAATATACTTAACAATATTTTTACATTTATTTTCTATAAAACAGCCGAAGGAAATGTACTTTTTTTTCTGGAAAAATGATAAAAAGCATTAAAGTAACTGAAAAAATAATCAAAAATTCAGAAAGGATTTATTTTGCACTCATGAAACTGACTCGATAAAGATCACATTAACAGGGGCTTATAAACTGTGCGGAACAATATATACTGTCGATTACAAAATTCAATGTTAATACTAAATTACAGGAAAAATTCAGTACCTTCCACTATTAGAAAGAATTATGACATTCTTTGTTTCCTAACTGTCAACGCAAGCAACTGATAACAAAGAATAAACGTTCACGGTCATCTACAATTCACTAGGCTGATAATATTCCTTATTGCTTTGTCTCTGTTTATTTGTCTTTCTTTATCTAAATTTATATAAATTATTCTTCTTCTTATTCAAGTTTTCATGTTTAATACAAAGGCATTCAGCTTTCCGAGAAGTAGCTCTCCACAGTCTCTTAGCACAGTCTTCAGATCTTGTTTCGTATGATTCTTTTCGCAATAACACTAATAACAATGTTATAGAAAATAAGGTCGTGTACTTATGTACAGTAATTCCTTAATAAAGATTTCTCCTTTTATGAAAAAAGCCCCTTCAGTTGCATAATAATAATAATAATAATAATAATAATAATAATAATAATAATAATAATAATAATAATAATACTTCTACACACCACACACACACACACACACACACACACATATATATATATATATATATATATATATATATATATATATATATATATATATATATATATATATATATATATATATATATATATATATATATATAGATAGACAGGCGGACAGAGAGACAGAGAGACACGAGGCAGAGAGAGAACTGTACAAATCTATGTGACAAACTGTCTCTTCAAACAATGCAAGGTCAAAAAAATACAAGCAGACAAGTACTAGAAACATTCACTGGACGTGCTGGTAAAATGTTCTATTTAATAATATTATTCCTGCCTCTACCTAACGCCATTTCTCGTCAATGGGCCAGGCTTAGCAAAAGAAAATACAGTAAAACCTTCCCTCCAAATGCTCTCGGCCAGATTAAAACGAACAATTAAGAAACATCAGCTAAGAATGTTGCAAAGAGGGAACACGACTAACGCATTCGGACGCTTTGTATCAACGCCAGTATTCCCAAGAGAATAACAAGCCCGCAGAAACCATGAGTCCTAAATGCTTGGTTTGACTTAGGTTAAAAATACCGCATATCCAAGTTAGCTTATTTAAAATTCTCCCATTTCTCATCTAGTGTCTCTTCATTCTTGTATATCCTTATCTGTTCCTTCTTATCCATCCTCTCTTAATTCTTAGACCCGTCTTTCATTATCATTCTCTTTTGATAAAAACAAACACTTTTCTTTAAATATCTTATTTCTTTGATAGATGAGGTCAGTCAAGTAGCATTCCTAGACTTCATGAGGAAGATGGTCGTCTTCGAAACATGCAAACAGCGTCTTTATGGAAGTAATGCGCTAAAGTATTTTGAAAAGTTTGTATATTTAATTGTATTTTAATGAAAACTGTTTATATGAGTATTCGTAGTCAACAATACACTTGTCATCTTTTACACTGCTTTAAATTTAAATACCGTCTAATTCTTACTCTCTCATATAGGCAAAGATCCCCAGTATACATACATACATACTGTACATACATACATTCATATGTATATATATATATATATATATATATATATATATATATATATATATATATATATATATACATACACACACACACACATATATATAGTGTATGTGTATATATACCATTGACTTCTTACTCTCGTATACGCAAAGACCTCCACTATATACATACATACATTCATACAGATATATAATGTATATATATATATATATATATATATATATATATATATATATATATATATATATATATATATATATATATATATGCATGTATAGATAGACAGATAGACAGATGAACTCAACGCAAACAATATACAGGTAAACCGTAACATCAGTGACTCTCTAAAAGATGACAATCTTTTGCATTACGTACTCTCCTACGTGTATTCCATGCATCGCCCAGGGGAGCATTAACACAAATTTTTGAGGCACCAGAACATTCGAGAAGACCCAAAATATCTAGACGATGCCCTGAAACGGTGGGGAGAGGGATGGAGCAGTAGGTGAGGGTGCATGAAACGGTAGGATGTATGTGTGTGTGTATATGTATGTGTGTATATATATATATATATATATATATATATATATATATATATATATATATATATATATATATATATATATATATATATATATATATATATATATATATATATATATATACATACATACATACATGCATACATAATACAAATATACATATACATATATATATATATATATATATATATATATATATATATATATATATATATATAATATATATATATATAAAAGCAATGATACACACGTTTATAATTCGAAAACACGAGCGGCCGAAAAGTCGAATCCCATGAAATGGAATTCGGATTACTCCATCACTCCAGAAAATGTGATTAAAGATCGTCAGCGTTATCAATTTCCGTCGGTTTTCAAGCGAAGCCTTTACTAGATTTTCTTCGTTCATTTAATTATTAGGTTTCCTCTTTACTGTTTTATTTTTGAAGTATTATTGCTGTTTTTTTCTCTAAAACGTCATTATCATTTATATATTCCTATCTTCACTAGATTCAATTTCTACTTGTTATATTTTCCTACCCTCGCTATTCTTCTGGCATTTGCCTCATTGCTTGTATTTTCTTTTTTCTATTTGAATGATGCAATTTACATTTGCTGGAAATTATTAACCTTACTTTCTTTTCCATGTTATAATTACAGTCTCCCAATCTCCCATTCTATATCGGGAAAAACAAATATCCATTTTGGACTTAAGGTTTGTTGCTGGAAGTTCTAATAACACTTGTTTCACGTAAAGGAATCTTCACACTGCCCAAATCCAGTGTTTTATCCCGACTTGTGAACGATATAAATATATCGACACTCCCACCTCAAAGGTCTTCGTCTGCCTGTCTCTCTCTCTCTCTCTTAAATAATTCTCCTTATATCTCTCCCAACTCAAAAGACTTCGTCTCTCTCTCTCTCTCTCTCTCTCTCTCTCTCTCTCTCTCTCTCTCTCTCTCTCTCTCTCAAATAATTCTCCGTATATCTCTCCCACCTCAAAGGACTTCGTCTCTCTCTCTCTCTCTCTCTCTCTCTCTCTCTCTCTCTCTCTCTCTCTCTCTCTCTCTCTCTCTCAAATAGTTCTCATTACATCTCTCCCACCTCAAAGGACTTCGTCTCTCTCTCTCTCTCTCTCTCTCTCTCTCTCTCTCTCTCTCTCACACACACACACACACACACACACACAATTTTCCTTATCTCTCTCCCACCTCAAAGGCCTCTCTCTCTCTCTCTCTCTCTCTCTCTCTCTCTCTCTCTCTCTCTCTCTCTCTCTCTCTAAATCCGTCTCTCAGTCTCTCTCCTACTGCAATGGTCTTTGTTTCCCTCTCCCCCTTCCTTCTCTCGCCCCGCATTAGCGTCCTTTGGCTGCTGGGGTACGCATTAACCTTCTTGCCTGACCTCTCGGAGAACGACAGGCAAAATGCCATGCATAGATCATGCCTTTAATTTTCTTTAACACAGGGGTTTATTGCTGTCTTTATTGCTGTTTTCATTGCTGTTTTCACTGCTGTTTTTACTGATCCTGTACGAAAATTCTGCTGAATCAAAGGTAACGTACCAGCTTGGAAGACGAGGTACACTTAACAGAATGTACCTGTGTGAAATAAGGAGAAAGCAGAGGAAAAAATAACAAAAAAGGAAACTGAATTAATATACAAATAAACACTTATGAAGTGAAACAAGAATTCAAGAACCATCTACAGTTTATCAAAACAATTCACATTCACTGATATTTTTGATAACACGTTACCTATATACCGGTGGTCAGGCAGACAGTGAAATTAAGCAATGGGTGATCACAAATAACTGCGACAATCTGTGAGTGCACTAGCAACTTAAAACTGGCAGCACACCATAAGGGTCTGGTGTGAGGAGCAATGGGGCATAACCAAACATAAGAAACCAAATAAAATAAACGAATGGAAATACATTAAAAGACTTAAAATTTTCAAAATATTAAAATAACAAAATGTGTTTGTGAAATAAAGAGCACACGAAGGGTGGTAATTTCCAATTTGACCTCTGAGTATGACCTTGACCTTGACTTATGGACCTACTAGATAAAATGTCAAAAAATCAGATTAATCGTGTATGTGAAGTTTGGGGACATTAAAATTATAACGCCTGGAAAAACTTTAACCTTAGCGGACGGACGGAGATATAGAGGGCTGGACTGAGGGGTACAAATCAAATATAAGATGTCCTCGGTAATTGTGAGCATGGAAACGTTTCTTTAGTATGAATTTTTAATACTGATCAATACATTTCAATTTTTGTGTATGGATATTCAATTCCTGGGGGTTTCATAAAAAACCTGATGACCTTCAAGTTTAGTTCTATTAAGGCTGCCACTAACGTTCAGTTATACCTGCACAGTTATGACTGTACAGACTAAACTGAAGGTTAGCGGGTTCAGTTTTGCCTGCACAGGCCGACTGTGCAGGCATAACTGCTCAGGTTTAACTGAACGTTAGTGGGTTCAGTTTTGCGTGCACAGGCCGACTGTGCAGGCATAACTGCGAAGGTATAACTGAACGTTAGTGGGTTCAGTTTTGCGTGCACAGGTCAACTGTGCAGGCATAACTGTCCAGGTATAACTGAACGTTGGTGGCGGCCTTTTAAAAAAATTGTATATCTTGAGGCAAAGAAAATATTCTGATGCGAAAGATTAAAAGACAGGCAACTTACTCCCCATATTTGCAATGCAACAATAAAAGGATAAACGTTGAGCCGGATTGTAGTCTTGTTTTTCCCTAGTCCAGGTGCCAATAGTGGAACTTATTATTGATGGAAAACAACAATAATAATACTTGTCGAATTATTATCCTTTTTATCATATCCCGCAATATTTTCGCGCCAGAAACAATTTCACTTGACATGCGTGTGGAAAAAACCAATTAGATTTACCCAAGTTGTTGACACAAACAATTGTGTTGGGGGTGTTTACTAAAAATAATTACATATGACACTTCATTTATTTAGCAGAAGTACATTAAGCGCACGTCTAGGGTATTTTAAAAGAGAGAGAAAAATAGATAGTTATGCTAAAGAAAATAATGTCTCTTTGTTCGTGTACAGGACTTAAATAAAACGACGCATTTTTACCTTAGTGAAACGTGTCGTTCATTTTTTTAACATTGTTGTTCTTCTGATTTTCAAGATGAATATTTAGCTATACACCAAATATCAGTATGTTTGTGTGTGTGTGGATAAGACTCCCACTGAATTCCTTAGAATCCGAAAGCACGAGATTGAAGAATATGTATGTATATATATATATATATATATATATATATATATATATATATATATATATATATATATATATATATATATATATATATATATATATATATATATATATATATATATATATATATATATATATATATATATATATATATATATATATATATATATATATATATATATATATATATATATATATATATATATATATATATATATATATATATATATATGGAGGCCATATCATTATATAAGATTAAACCTATGAAACTAATATGAGGCAACAACAGACAAACCTCATTACACGTACAAATATTTGTTAATTAATACCAGGATTTACGAATGCCTTATCATCCATCTTTTGATGACGTGATATTAACATCACATGAAACATAAGTGAAGCAACTATTAAGGGCTTCAGGGGTGGCTCACTCCTGGGAGAATAAATAAGATAATCTCTGGGCTCTCTCAACTTCGATATAGAAACAAAAATATATTGCTTGGCTACCCTGAGGTAACATTTCTATCGATCTCTTTCTCAGTAATTGTAAATTTTCTGATTAACCTAATTTCTCCCCGTTAACGTCACTGACAATATACCTTTGTACATTTCTTTATTTTTTATTATTTTTTATTATCTATACGGCCAAAAATGATCATTAGCTTTGTAATCACGCTTCCGCAGAATTGAATTCTCACATTTATATGAAAAATGAAAAGGTAAAGAAAAAACGTGTAAAATACTAGTTTCAATTACAACTAAATTAATGTAAACAGACATGCAAACAGATAATCATGGACGCAAATAAACATAGATGGAGGAACACGTGAAAAATAAAAAAAAAACACATCATGACGTACCAAGACGTTAAAGTAAAGAAAAACAAGTGAGACAGAGAGACAGAGACTCACAGAGACGCACAGGAAACAAAGGATTCTTATGCAAGGAAGGATACACAAAGCTTTTAACACGTGTCCGTTTTGGGAACGTCGGATTGGATTATAAAAGGAGCCATGGTGCAGGGATCGTTTCCCCTCCCTCCCCCACCCCTTATCCCTCCTTCATCCAAACCCGCCCCCGCCTTCCTTTAACCACCCTTGCTTAACCCCCTTACCCGCTCCCCACCCCCCTTTTTTCCCTGCAGTAATCGGACACCTATGTTGTCGCACGAGAAACTGCACCTCCTTTTATTATGTCTACCAAATGGCGCTCTGACGACGCTCGAGTAAATGGCATGTTGTTGACGACAGCCTAGTGCGCGCGAGCACACGCAGATACTTAGGCCTATATGCATGCATCACATCGTTTACCTTAACCGTACATTCACTAATATATATAAACAGAAACGTGGGCCTGGTATTGCAAGAACATATCGTGATAAAGGAGAATTATCCCTTTCTACATACATTGAAACAATTACAGTATTTAACAGAAATGCCTTTCAAAGGAAGACATTACCCACATAAAAGAGCGAGCACGCCCTAAACAGGAATTACGTTAAAAACAGAGAAACAGGCAAAATCAAAAGGGCTCTTGAAGGTATCTCATTATAAAATATGATTATTTATTTAGATATGGAATGCAATTATTTTGTTGAACTGCCTGATTCTACCAGGAAGCAAATTCTCATTTATACAGGATTATACACCTTGTTATTTCACGATAATCAGTATTTCAAGAACAGCTAAGAATAAACCAGGATTGCTGTTGTCCATAATTTGTCAACCCTTCTTTTAGAAAAAAAAAAAGAACAGAGAATGTTTCATAAATTCCTATCACGGTAAGATGGAATTCATTAATATCATAAATGAATAAAACACAGTTTTATCAAGATATCCGCATTAGCCTAGAATCTAAATTAAGGTCTTAACCACCTGGTGTGTGTTCTAGCAAGAATAAAGAAAATCAGCTGCATTACGCTTTACAATAAGGTGTAGTATGCAAAATCACATACCTCACATTATTATATACTTCCGTCAAATTTTCCTTAAAGCAATATTATCACCTCTTTTTCATAATGTGAGCACAATCATACACAAATCAAGGAGATAAAGAACTTACGAAGATTCCCCCCAAAATAATTCGCACCTAAGTAGGCTAACAGCTGTGAGATGACGATTAAAATAACAAAGATAAGCAGATAAAACAGAATGCATATACCATGAATTCAAGTAACGTGCACAATCAGAAAAAACGAAGAAAAAAAAAGTAAAAAATGCGCCGAAGTTTCTTCGGCGCAATCGAGTTTTCTGTACAGACGCTACAGTGTATAATAAAGGCCACCGAAAATAGATCTATCTTTAGGTGGTATCGGTATAATGCTGTATGAGCCGCGGCCCATGAAGCTTTAACCACGGCCGGTGATGGCATATTCTATATTGTTGCCAGAAGCACGATTATGGCTAACTTAACCTTAAATAGAATAAAAAACTATTGAGGCTAGAGGGCTGAAATTTGGTATGTTTGATGATTGTCAGGTGGATGATCAACATACCAATTTGCAACCCTCTAGCCTCAGAAGTTTTTAAGATCTGAGGGCGGACAGAAAAAGTGCGGAAAAAATAAAGTACGGACGGCCAGACAAAGCCGGCACAATAGTTTTCTTTTACAGAAAACTAAAAGACGAATAAATGAAGTAAACGAACGAAAACTGCGTAACGAAAACCAAAAATATCACATAAGCAAAATGCTTTACTTAAGCATTACCGAAATACAATTGTGATTTCCCTTATGTTATAAATCTATATCTCAACAGCAGTTGAGGTACTTGAACCAAGGGTCTCAAACATTTGCGCTAAACCTCCTTGCTAGGTTATCATAGCTTTAGTACCCCGTAGGGGGTTAGTGCCATCAGTGCACCTCATGTGGTGCACTGTAGGTGTTACTTAAGGTTCTTTGCATCGTGCCTTCGGTCCCTAGCTGCAACCCCTTTCGCTCCTTTTGCTGTACCTCCTTTCAAATTCTCTTTCTTCCATCTTACTTTACACCCTCTCCTAACAAGTGATTCATAGTGCAGCTGCGAGGTTTTCCTCCTGTTACACCTTTCAAGCCTCCTTAACGTCAATTTCCGTTTCAGCGCTAAAATGACCTCATAGGTCCCAGCTCTTGGCCTTTGGCCTAAATTCTTTATTCCATTCCATTCCATTCCATAACTGAGACGATGGACTTTGACGAGTTCAACTGAATTGAGCAGCTAAAAATAAAAAAAAACAAAATAAAAGGAAAGGAAAACAGACATCAAACTTATGTACAAGATGCCTTGATAAAATGGGCATAGGCAAGTGTTCCATTTATCTCCAAGTCTGCTAAATATGCTGAATGCTGATTTTTCCCTGTGGATAGGAAAGAAATATAAGAATTTATCCTATTAGATAATCTTTAATTCTCAAAATTTAATCATGTCTTATTTATTTTTACTAATTTTTATTTATTTTATTTATTTATATTTATTTTATATTTTTATTTTTATTTTTACTTAATATTATTTAGTTATTATTATTTATTTTTATTTAACATGAGGCTGACCTTAATCTTTACAGCAATTATGTTCATTTAAATTTTGCCAAAAATAATGGGCGTCTGCGGTAATATGTAATATCAGGGAACGGGAGCATTATTTACACGCGTGGTCTAATGCCAAATGTGGACATCATGCTAATTCAAAAAAATGAGTTTAGCCTTCCATTTTTAGCCGTTGCCCAACCGTCAAAAGAAACTATTTGGTATTCATGAGTTTTGTGGCTATTTGAATATATAACTACAAAATGGAACTTTTGAATTTCGTCGTTATAAAAAAAAATTATATATTATGGATGAAAATTAAAAGGACGAAAAATATCCATCTGAATGCTGAAATTTAACATGTCCTGACCAGATAAAATATTTTTGTATTTCTATTTTCGAGTTTTTCATAAATGTTAAAACCAACAGGACGTGCAACCTAGTGACCTTACCCAGCCCAGGGTCGAAAAACATAAGAATTATGAAGAGGTTGGGCAAGTGTGGACTTATGCTAGAGTTTAATTCTGTTTAACGATCTTTACCACGAAAGGGTCGGGACAGTTGTCAGCAAGGCTGTCATTCAGGTTACGTCAAGATTTCCTTGGTACATTCATAAAATTTACATTATGATCTTGTGACAGTTAGAGAGAAGTATATTCTTTCATGGCTGATGATAAAAAAAAAAAAAGACTCTGGATACCCTTTATTTACACAGAGGACCTAATATATATATATATATATATATATATATATATATATATATATATATATATATATATATATATATATATATATATATATATATACGAGTATATACCGGATTTCTTCGAACATCCCTGGATTACTTCTGATTTCTCAATTTTGGTAATATTCTGCAAGATTCCTTATTTTGTTTTTTATGGCCCAGGGGATTTCTCATTTTGGTGGTTATAGCTCACAAGAAATTTCTCTCTCTCTCTCTCTCTCTCTCTCTCTCTCTCTCTCTCTCTCTCTCTCTCTCTCTCTCTCTCCAGGATTTCCTCTTGAGGTTTATGGTTCACAGGATTTCTACTTTGTTGTTGATGGCCACAGGACTTCTCATTTGCTCTTTATAGCCCAAAGGATTT
>NC_089760.1:30560000-30565000 GCF_040412425.1 Macrobrachium rosenbergii
CTCTCCGTCGATCGAACGGACAAGGTGAGGACCCTACAAGCAAGAGCTCAATCCAGTTTTAATTGGATTCAGTTAAGAGGAATACAAACTGCGAGTGAAAGGTCAGGTACCTACCCACTGCCTGCCTACCTACCTACCTACCTACCTACCTGCACGAGGGCACGGAGGCTCTCCATCCGAGGGAATATGTAGCCAAAGAGATAATTGCGTTCTGAGTCGCTTTATCATTTTCAGGGAATACATGAAATTCAGTAAAAATTAACTGGGTTATCCAGGTGTTAAGTTTCTGAGTTTACTATAATCTAAGTCTCTTCCATCTTTAACCACTTTATTTTTAATGCAAAATCAAAGAGAATGGAAAACATCACCGGTGGCATAACATTTTCGCGTAGGACCATACTATTTACTGCAAAATCTAAGTGTTAATTTTCTATCGTTATACACTCCAAACCTCTTCCATCTCAAAATACATTTTTTATTACAAAATCAATGAGAATGGAAAACATCACAGCTGACATAATATTTCCGCGTAAGACCACACTATTTACAGCAAAATCTAAGTGTTAATTTTCTATCGTTATTATAATCCAAACCTCATCCATCTCAAAATACTTTTTTATCACAAAATCAATGAGAAGGAAAACATCACAGGTGACATAACATTTCCGCGTCAGGCCACACTATTTACTGCAAAGTCCATTATTATAATGCAAACCTCTTCCATCTCAAAATACTTTTTTATTACAAAATCAATGAGAAGGAAAACATCACAGGTGACATAACATTCCCGCATAAGACCACACTATTCACTGGAAATTCGCTTGACAAGACTCCATCAACATTGCGTGTGTAATCCTAGCAGCCATTCCACTTGAGGTAGGAGAACACTTTTCCCTTATAAGCTGGAGAGCTTCCTTTCCTCTACATTTGGTACAAGGGATGAGGTTACAGGCCCCATATCCGATGCCTTCCTGCCCTGAACACTGTACACGTTAGTTGATTTTATACTCACAAGTATTTGGTGCATCTCCCGTGACCAGAATTCGAATCTGTGCCTTTTGGATTAGATATAGTGATAGATAGCCGACTTAACCAAATGGAAAAGCTGTCTATCACAGCCGAGTGGGTAATTCTACTTTTTATCACTATAAATAAACCATGAGTCACAGTTTCAAGTCCAGGTTAAAGCAGATGCCTGTATAAATTGTAAATCCACGTGCGTGTAAGTTATTTCCAAGATAAATTGAATTTTACATTCAGTAATATTTATGTTTATCTATCTATCTATATACTGTATATATATATATATATATATATATATATATATATATATATATATATATATATATATATATATATATATACAGTATATAGATAGATAGATAAACATAAATATTACTGAATGTAAAATTCAATTTATCTTGAAATAACTTACACGCACGTGGGATAATTAAATTATACAGGCATCTGCTTTAACCTGACTTGAAACTGTGACTCATGGTTTATTTATAGATAAAAAGTAGAATTACCCACTGGCTGTGATAGACAGCTTTTCCATTTGGTTAAGTCGGCTATCTATCACTATATCTAATCCAAAAGGCACAGATTCGAATTCTGGTCACGGAGATGCACCAAATACTTGTGAGTATAAAATCAACTAACGTGTACAGTGTTCAGGGCAGGAAGGCATCGGATATGGGCCTGTAACCTCATCCCTGTACCAAATGTAGAGGAAAGGGAAGCTCTCCAGCTTATAAGGGAAAAGTGTTCTCCTACCTCAAGTGGAATGGCTGCTAGGATTACACACGCAATGTTGATGGAGTCTTGTCAAGCGAATTTCCAGTGAATAGTGTGGTCTTATGTGGGAATGTTATGTCACCTGTGATGTTTTCCTTCTCATTGATTTTGTAATAAAAAGTATTTTGAGATGGAAGAGGTTTGGCATTATAATAATGGACTTTGCAGTAAATAGTGGGCCTGACGCGGAAATGTTATGTCACCTGTGATGTTTTCCTTCTCATTGATTTTGTAATAAAAAGTATTTTGAGATGGATGAGGTTTGGATTATAATAACGATAGAAAATTAACACTTAGATTTTGCTGTAAATGGTGTGGTCTTACGTGGAAATATTATGTCAGCTGTGATGTTTTCCATTCTCATTGATTTTGTAATAAAAATGTATTTTGAGATGGAAGAGGTTTGGAGTGTATAACGATAGAAAATTAACACTTAGATTTTGCAGTAAATAGTATGGTCCTACGCGAAAATGTTATGCCACCGGTGATGTTTTCCATTTCTTTTGATTTTGCATTAAAAATAAAGTGGTTAAAGATGGAAGAGACTTAGATTATAGTAAACTCAGAAACTTAACACCTGGATAACCCAGTTAATTTTTACTGAATTTCATGTATTCTGAAAATGATAAAGACTCAGAACGCAATTATCTCTTTGGCTACATATTCTCGATGGAGAGCCTCCGTGCCCTCGTGCAGGTAGGTAGGTAGGCAGTAGGTAGGCAGGCAGTGGGTAGGTACCTGACCTTTCACTCGCAGTTTGTATTCCTCAACTGAATCCAATTAAAACTGATTGAGCTCTGTTTGTAGGGTCCTCACCTTGTCCGTTTCGATCGACGGAGAGGTTACTGTAGGGATACTGCTGTCGCGCGTACCGGATATAGTGTGTTGGTGGTGTAATGTTGCAGAAATGTAACGCTGAATGTTTGTGTTACCACAGTTGATATTATTATTATTATTATATAATTATTATTATTATTATTATTATTATTATTAGTTTATTATTGTAGTTGTTGTTGTTGTTATTATTATTAATATTATTATTAGAAAGATAATACATGCTAGAGATAATTATTAACGTAGATCAAAATAGAAAAATATGTTACTTGTTTACATTTTTTAGTATCTTGTTTTAACTTACTTTTTACGGGTTGTAATACTTCATGTCATTTGAAACTGTAACTAATTAGCCTTTTGCTTGTACTATCTCAATAAGTACTGTAGAATAGAAATTGATTGTAGATGAAGAGATAAAATGAAGCATTTCTAATTCTAGCTTTAAATGAAACGCTTGAATGCTTTGAGATGCTTTAAATTATATGAAAAAATTCTGTAGTTCCGAAAAAGAAAATTACGAAATACCAAATAAAAATATTTTCAGGACGGAGTTCATGAATGCTGTTGATACGAATAGTTCTAACGTATTCATAAATCAAACGTGAATTTTGCTGAAGAAGCACGCTCATTTTCCAGAGTTGTGTTCATTCTAATTAATTTCTGTGAACTGAGAGTATTTAAAAGCCTTTGCCAGTTTATTAACCCTGCATTTTAATTCAGTTTTGAGTTCTGAGTGTTCAACTGAACTTTAGGTTTTATGGAATGGATGGGCTTGCTCATAAGTGTTCCTTCAACAAAATGACACACGCATAAGAGTATATATATATATATATATATATATATATATATATATATATATATATATATATATATATATGTGTGTGTGTGTGTGTGTATGCAGTATATGCAAGGAAGGATACACAAAGCTTTTAACACGTGTCCGTTTTGGGAACGTCGGATTGGATTATAAAAGGAGCCATGGTGCAGGGATCGTTTCCCTCCCTCCCCACCCCTTATCCCTCCTTCATCCAAACCGGCCCCCCCCTTCCTTTAACCACCCTGCTTAACCCCTTACCCTCCCCACCCCCTTTTTCCCTGCAGTAATCGGACACCTATGTTGTCGCACGAGAAACTGCACCTCCTTTTATTATGTCTACCAAATGGCGCTCTGACGACGCTCGAGTAAATGGCATGTTGTTGACGACAGCCTAGTGCGCGCGAGCACACGCAGATACTTAGCCTATATGCATGCATCACATCGTTTACCTTAACCGTACATTCACTAATATATATAAACAGAAACGTGGGCCTGGTATTGCAAGAACATATCGTGATAAAGGAGAATTATCCCTTTCTACATACATTGAAACAATTACAGTATTTAACAGAAATGCCTTTCAAAGGAAGACATTACCCATAAAAGAGCGAGCACGCCCTAATCAGGAATTACGTTAAAAACAGAGAAACAGGCAAAATCAAAAGGGCTCTTGAAGGTATCTCATTATAAAATATGATTATTTATTTAGATATGGAATGCAATTATTTTGTTGAACTGCTCTGATTCTAACAGAAAGCAAATTCTCATTTATACAGGATTATACACCTTGTTATTTCACGATAATCAGTATTTCAAGAACAGCTAAGAATAAACCAGGATTGCTGTTGTCCATAATTTGTCAACCCTTCTTTAGAAAAAAAAAGAACAGAGAATGTTTCATAAATTCCTATCACGGTAAGATGGAATTCATTAATATCATAAATGAATAAAACACAGTTTTATCAAGATATCCGCATTAGCCTAGAATCTAAATTAAGGTCTTAACCACCTGGTGTGTGTTCTAGCAAGAATAAAGAAAACCAGCTGCATTACGCTTTACAATAAGGTGTAGTATGCAAAAACACATACCTCACATTATTATATACTTCCGTCAGATTTTCCTTAAAGCAATATTATCACCTCTTTTTCATAATGTGAGCACAATCATACACAAATCAAGGAGATAAAGAACTTACGAAGATTCCCCCCAAAATAATTCGCACCTAAGTAGGCTAACAGCTGTGAGATGACGATTAAAATAACAAAGATAAGCAGATAAAACAGAATGCATATACCATGAATTCAAGTAACGTGCACAATCAGAAAAACGAAGAAAAAAAGTAAAATGCGCCGAAGTTTCTTCGGCGCAATCGAGTTTTCTGTACAGACGCTACAGTGTATAATAAAGCCACCGAAAATAGATCTATCTTTAGTGGTATCGGTATAATGCTGTATGAGCCGCGGCCCATGAAGCTTTAACCACGGCCGGTGATGGCATATTCTATATTGTTGCCAGAAGCACGATTATGGCTAACTTAACCTTAAATAGAAT
>NC_089760.1:30580000-30585000 GCF_040412425.1 Macrobrachium rosenbergii
GAGAGTACTGTGACCTTTCCGTTTCGGTTCCTCTCTCTCTCTTCTCTTCTCTCTCTCTCTCTCTCTCTCTCTCTTTATTATTATTCTCCTTATTTCGTAGTATCTGTTGCGTTGTTATAATTCTTAATCGTTATGATCAATAGGACCTTGTTCGTCATCGTAAGTTATCCTTATAATCCACGATTATTATTATTATTATTATTATTATTATTATTATTATTATTATTATTATTATTATTATTATTATTATTATTATTATTATTTTAGTAGTGGTATGTAATCAAATTTACGCTTAACCCCAAAACATCTGCAAAATAAAAACCCACTTTATGATAATTTTTTTCATAAAAGGGAGGTAACTGACATATATTCACTAGGTTCTTACGTCAAGAGCTTCCTGCGTTATGTTCCAATTCAAGCACAAAAAATAAAGCTATCATTCAAGTAATATGATGACTTCATCATTGCATCAGGAGGTGTGATTCATCAAAATAAAAAAATACATATCTAATCTTCTAGCTTTTATAATATCAAGGGTAATAAAACTGACTCCAAACATTTACACTGTCTGTCAATGGAAAGTCTAGACAGCATTCTTAACATCTAAACGTTTAGAAAAGTTTAAGTAATTGGTCACCGATTACCATATTCATATGTGATGTCAATCTACCAGAAATCAATAATTCAGTCAACAGACTTTTTTAATCATTTATTGACTGGTGGGAGGAGCAGCTAGTCCCCCTACGAAATAAGGAAAACGTAGGCAGGAATTAAATCCCAAAGAGGAATGATCTAGGATTTGCTCTTTTCAATCATCGAGAGAGTAAAAAATTCCAGCAAGTCGAAAGACGACCAAATGTTTAAGGAACGATCGCAAGAGACAGAATTTGCACTTAAAAGTCAAGAACCTGAACACTATCAAATATCTTTTAAAAAAGAGAAGCATCACAAAAGCGCAAAATAAGCCATAATAACTGATAATTAACTTGGAAAACAAACAACTCAAACCAGAAAAAAAAAAAAAAAAAAAAAAAAACACTCCTCCACAATGAGACTGATTGCCGACGCAAGATGCCCAAATTGGAGTCATGCTTAGTTATCAAATCAAAGTTCGCTGCAACGCAATTATGAGATATTTCTCGATGGAAAGGAGTTGTGGGCTCCAGGGTATGGAGGGGGAACAGGGGTATTCAGTGAAAATGCATTTGTATATATACACTGTGTGTATATATATATATATATACAGTATATATATATATACCTATGTATAAATATTTATATATATAGATATATATAATACATATATGTATATATATACATATATCTATATATACATACATATACATGCATATACATGTGTGTACGTATGTACATTAATCCAACATACTGGACCTCACTTTTAAAACCGACATCTGTTCAGCGGATCCCATTCAATCCTCTTGAATCAACCAGATCCAAATTCCAGACGAAATGAATATTTCTGGAGTCGATAGCGTCCACCCTGACTTGAAAAATGACCATCTGTCTGTCCTTGAGATTACATGATACCTAAGTGTCCATAACGCCCTATGCCAGGAGCGCCGCAGAAGGTGTGACATTTGCCGTGGCATTAAAAGAAGAAGAAGAATAAATGGAAGAAGAGGGAGAGGGAGAAGAAGGAGATGAGAGAAAACCTCTACGATAGTCGCTCCCACCTTATCGATTATTTCTCTCATCATCAGAGTCTGAGCGGCCCTTCGCTTGATTAATTTCTTATTGGGCCCCGAGATATGTTTAGAACGAAGTAGAATGTCAACAGAACTTAGGTTACAGAGATATATTTAGCCGTGGGTAAGGATGTAAAGAATATGTACATGAAAAAGGGAATGTTCATAAAGTTATTCAATCATCGATATGTCAGAGCATTTATATATTGTACTGTATATATATATATATATATATATATATATATATATATATATATATATATATATATATATATATATATATATATATATATATATATATATATATATATATATATATATATATATATATATATATATATATATATATATATATACAGTATAATATATACATATATATATATATATATATATATATATATATATATATATATATATATATATATATATATATATACATACATACATATATATATATATATATATATATATATATATATATATATATATATTTGTATTTATATAAGAATATGCAAATAAACATTATAATATACATATACATATATATATATATATATATATATATATATATATATATATATATATATATATATATATATATATATATATATATATATATTATAAGTACATAGATAACACAACACTGAATCCGGACAATGAAGAGAAAATGCCAAAAATGGTAAGAGTTTGAAACTTTTAAAGAGCAAATGTGATCAAGAGTAAGGTTATAAGGGCAAATGGAAATAAAGAAGCTAGACCAGTGACTGTTAACAATAAATTGGAAGAATGGAAGTGAGTCATTCATACATATACAGTACGTAAATAAAACAAATGATGGTAAGTTAAGGAAAATGTGAGCTGCAGAATGGGTGAAGCAAGAAAGGCGGCAGGGTTTGTGCAAAAGACGGGAAAGAGTTTTGAATTGTCTGTGGAATCCAAGACGGGAATGTAAGGAGAAATTGTTGAACAAACTCTCCTTTATACCAGTGAAGTGTGATTGTCCAATGCAAATAAAAGAAAAGGTTCTGGGCTTTAATCTAACCTATTTGTGTACCATATACGTCATGAGAAAAGCTGAAAGAGTGAGAAATTTTGAGATACAAAGAAGTGATAATAAAGGTCAGGGTAGGAGAAAGAACTGACCAGTCTTTTGAGATGGTCTGGTTATGAGGAAAAATGGACAACGATTGGTTGATGCCAAGCATGTATAATTTAAATATGGTAAGAGGTACAAGAAGAGGAAGTCCTGGAAAGTATTAGATAGACAGCATGATAGAACAATTGGTAAGAAAGTGGCTTAATGTCCAGCAAGTGCGTGTGTGAAATAAGAGTCCAGTGATGCAGGGCATTTCCAAAACTTAAGAGCCGAGGATTGAGTCGTGACATTTTCTTATCAATCCTTGTCCCGGATGGACGTAAAAGAATACTTCTGATCTGGTACGTTGCGTCACTGAATGCAAAGTACTGACCGGGCGAACCCTTATAAAAAGGAAAAATATAAAATCCTCTCTGAAATACTTTATCATAAGCATGTTCCGGAAAATGTATGTAAATGGGCCTTAGAAAAAAGCGATCTGAATGGGAAGCGATATGTTTTACATATAAACTGTTCCTCAAAGTTGCATGAGGTTGACTTAGTTTTCTCTCTCTCCCTCTCTTTCTATCACTTCCAACGAAGAAACACGTATGATAAAATGAGGACACTGGGTTATAACATTTATTTCATAAGCATTAAAAACCAATGATCATTCGTTTAAACGCCCAGACCATTTTGGTTGTGAATGCAAATACATCATTAAACGAAAAATAAGAAATAAATCATGTTTTTTTGCTAATTTGTACCTCAATAACAGTTCGGTCACTATTTCCTTCCTTCTATTTGAGAGTTCTGGAGGTTTCTCTCGTCCTCCGTACTTCCCTCGAGATCTAGTTCCACTCTGTTCAACCCTTCCTACTCATCTTTTTCATGCTACATACGACTTAGATTAGGAAATGGAAGCCGTTTGCCAACCCCATCGGCCTTTGCAACTAAACGACATATGTACATTATTGTGTTGCGTGACTCAAATACATGCAAATGAAAAGTATCAGATATTCATAATTTACTAAGCGTGTTCTGCAATTTTCAATAAACAACTGTGATTGGTGGATCTAGAATATAAAATTCAGGCCAAAGGCCAAGTACTGGGAACTATGAGGTCATTCAGCGCTGAAAGGGAAACTGAGAGTAAAGGAGGTTTTAAAGGTGTAACAGGAGGAAAAATCTGCTGTTGCATTATGAAACAACTGTTAGGAGAGGGTGGAAAGAAAGACGGAAGAAATACAATATGAACGGATGTACAGTAAAAGGAGTGAAACAGGATGTAGCTAGGGGCCGAAGGGACGCTGCAAAGAACCTTAAGTAAAAGCCTACAAGGCACTGCGTGAGGTGCACTGACCGCACTAACCCCCTACGGGGGACAACTGTGATTAAGAAACACGTGAATGAATGTGCACATATGACGGTACACTGTCAAACCCACCCAGTGTCGCATATGTGCAGGTATCTTGCCAAGAAAGTTCGTGTGAACCTCCACACTCAACTAACGATTTGCATGTATGTTAACATGTGAAGCAGAATCACACGTGTACATACAAGTGACTCGGCTAAGAAATTCACACGTGTGAGTGTGCATGGTCTTGTGAAACATGTAGGGCAAGGCCTCGAAAATACAAATACGACCCACATGTGTAAGCGTCATATGTGCGCCTCAGAAGAGTACATGTGTATACGCACTGGCGCTCAGTATAAAGGCGCATCTTGGGATTGTTTCAACATCTGCAGCGAGGGAATCCTCATCCCGAGTAATATTCAGTATCAATTATGGCCATCGTCCTCTCTCTCTCTCTCTCTCTCTCTCTCTCTCTCTCTCTCTCTCAGGCGGGGATTTTTACTTGCAGCATAGTCTCTCTCGCCATATTTCAGCTAGAAAACAGGAGGGTTACTTGGCAAAACACATTCTCGGTGCAATTACAGCATCCCATAATCATTCCCGGCAATAACAATGATTGCCAGCGAGTGTGAGTTTGTTTGCGTGTTTGTGGCAGAGAGAGAGAGAGAGAGAGAGAGAGAGAGAGAGAGAGAGAGAGAGAGAGAGTGGTTGAATCTGGTCCCACCAATCTTGTTGCCTCGTATTAAGCACATACAGAAATGCACACACATATATAAATAAATATATATATATATATATATATATATATATATATATATATATATATATATATATATATATATATATATATATATATATATAT
>NC_089760.1:30587500-30595000 GCF_040412425.1 Macrobrachium rosenbergii
ATACATGTACGTCCACACACACACACACACACACACACACACACACACACACACACAGCAGAGAGAAGAGAAATCCTTTGTGCCGAATTCCCAATAAGCCCCTCTCTCACTCACTCTCTCTCTTTCTCATGGAAGTCATCATCGGAGCGGTGAACATCCCGTACTTCGCAGCAGTGAATAACAAATCCTCGTGACTATTTGGCTGCTCTATGGGTCCTTCAGACGCCTTCCTATTGGCCGAGGACAAATAGAGTCATCCGTGACGTCACCTCATCTTATCGCGGATTGCCTGTAATCCAGTCTGTCACCATGGCAACGCACGTAAACAATGTGACGTCATGGGTTCCACATACACCATTGATTGAGACGGGCGCGCGAGTAGAGAGAGAGAGAGAGAGAGAGAGAGAGAGAGAGAGAGAGGTTTGACTGTTCGGTCTCCGAATGGGCACAGTCTTCGTAGCGCGAGTGTGCTGTAACTAGCCAAGCCAGAAGCCCGCCTCTCTCTCTCTCTAGTTTAGCCACTCAGTCCGTCGGCCACCTCTAGCCAGTGAGCGCATAACAAGCTTCTCCTGTTTCTGCGTCTGGTTTGTCTCTTGTGCATACACAGACAGAGGCAAAAAGGGGGAGAGACTAAACCGAGCGATGGTAACCAGCGTTAAAATGGATAGCATCCAGTACAATGGAGCGCAGGACTCATCCGATGATCGTAAGTTTCTGGAAATGTGATCGCAAGTCTCACCAAGACTGAACTGAACAGTTTCTCTGTATACAAAAAATAAAAAGGACGAGGAAGATTCCAAAAGGGAAGAGATTCCATCACCGTCAGCGCACCTGCACAGATACAAAAAACAAAAATAAGCAAGGAAATCTCTTCCCCACTTTCACCCACTTGTGTGTGTTTGTAAATGTGCATTTATGTGTGTTCAGGCACACGTCTCCTTACTCCTTAGCGCACGTGTATTCAAAAGCACCGTCTTAATCACACTTCTCAACCCGCGTCCCTCTAATAACACTTCACATGACTGACGATATGAGTAAGTATGCCGATAAGGAAAAAGTAGCAACTTCGTCAATCTTATGCGCTTTCTTCTTTAATTGTGCTCTTTCGATTTTGAACTCTTTAAAAGCCATTCCAATTTATTTATTATGTATTTAGCTCCTATGTACGATATTATTTATAAAACATAGCATGTTTTTTTCTATTTCTTTTGTCCTTAGTCGTTGTGAAACCACTTGAATTTAAATCACTGCAGATGTCTATGTAATCACAAACATGCATTTAAATGGTATGATAAATTGTAATTGTATATGCCTAATTATTTTCGCTTTCACGTCCTGCTACATTCATGTGAATTCGTATGTGTGTGTATATATATATATATATATATATATATATATATATATATATATATATATATATATATATATATATATATATACATATGTATGTATGTATAGATGTTGAAGTAACTGTTATATGTAACTTTGTATAGATTATATGTGAACTCAAATGGTTTAAAAACTGCAACTGATAAACACCCATATATATATATATATATATATATATATATATATATATATATATATATATATATATATATATATATATGTATGTATGTATAGATGTTGAAGTAACTATTATATGTAACTGTTGTATAGATTATATGTTTGAACTCAAATGGTTTAAAAACTGTAACTTTGATAAACACCCATATATATCAAATGGTTTAAAAACTATATATATATATATATATATATATATATATATATATATATATATATATATATATATATATATATATATATATATATCACACGTGCGTATGTACAGTGCATATATTCTACATGAAGATATTGCCACCTTGTGAAAATAAAAATATTTAATATGGTAGGCGCAATAGAACTATTACGAGCGTGAAATGAATCAAAGTAGATAAACTAGGAAAAATACAAGATCGTTATCTTTATATTTATATAACTCAGAGTTTCATGTGCATGGTATTTATTTATTGTTTTCTTTTCAATCATTTTTATCAACAGATTATATCATCCCATTCTTCATTTTCACATTTTACATTCTGCAGCAATTTGCGAAATCATGTTTTTTCAACTTAATGTTTCACTGGGTTGGATTCATATTAACAATTAGCCACTTCGAATAATAATAATAATAATAATAATAGTAATAATAATAATAATAATAATAATAATTTTTGACGATGACTTTCATACTTCTACAGTCGACTTGCCTAACTTCTACAACTATGCATAGCAGAACCATTCATGGCAAATAACTTTAATGCTTCGCATTAATTATACAATCGTTTCCCACCATGCATTCGCTCCGCGCATATGCATTTTCTACATTCTCTTTAACACATAAATATGCGCGGCCGGAGCGCCTGCCTGAATTAAATTATCATATCCAGAACCAGAGAGCTGAGACGAACGCCATTCCAGTCTTAATCTCCAGATTTCATTTTCAAGCGAAGGCTACATACATACATATATATATATATATATATATATATATATATATATATATATATATATATATATATATATATATATATAAATACATACACACATACACATATATATATATATATATATAAAATCTATTATATACATACAAAATTTATTGGTCACATTTTAAAATACGTACATAATTGTAATACCCACAGTGTCCTCTTAACTTTTCGAATTCTTCATACACTCTGGATACGCTTGTTACTACAAAGCCTTAGGTCCAAATGTAAGAATACGAAGTAATTCTGGTGTCCGCAGCAGGATTTGATCCTGCATCCAGAGTATCAGAACGAGGTCACGATGCTGACGTGACCACGGGAAGATAAGTCTGTTGCCGCTTATACTTACATAAACCTGTCGAAGTCAGATACACACACACATATATATATATATAAAATATATATATATATATAATATATATATATATATATATATATATATATATATATATATATATATATATATATATATATATATATATATATTCTTTACCTAAAGAGGTGGCTCCATTTTGTATTTCCTATTTGATTCTCAGCTACTCTTTTGAGATGTGGCCGTATGTGACATGTAATTCCCTGGTGTTCCCCAGTTACTAACCTTGTTAGCGGCAGGGTTTGTTACCATTTTAGAGCAGAAGTCCAGAAAAATTTTAATTGCAGTGACTGAAGGCTCGATCTCTGGTCTCTTTCACCTGTGTCATAGACAGTCTAGAATGTCGTTTATTCACTGAATTTCTCCCCGGTCGGTAAAATCAGTTACCTTTTTTCTATTATTAATTTTCACTAAAGAAATTTCTGAAAGTGTAAGGTAAAATGCATAATTTACATTTTTTTGGAGGGGAGAGGGAAGTATTTTGACCGGAGTCAGGCTAATTTGCATTCCTGGGCTATCACAAAAGCGGACTTCTGTATTTCGTTGTAACAGCTTCGTTTGATTTCCTCTGCTGACTAGTTTTTTTTTTTTTTTTTGCTGGCCATCCCAGTGCTCAAAAAAGCGTAAATTTTTCTAGTTTCGTGACAGCGTACAGTAATTCCCCGTTACGGCTATTCAATCAGTTTTTTTGACAAATAAAAGCTCAAGAATTCATACGCCCTCAGCATTCCCCGCTTTTGCCTTCCTATCTTTTCTGATGAATGCGGCGCAGGAACATGAAATAATAAAAAAAGAAAAAGAAAAAGAAACAGATAACAGAAACCAGGGTATTCTGCGAATCTCATGAGCAATATTCCTCCGCATTCAATCAACCAGTGACTACTTGCGTTCGGACAGGAATGTTATTCATGAATATTGAGAGGAACTTTTCTAAAGGAACGATACCAACATCGGTGCCTTGCGAGGTTCTCTCTCTCTCTCTCTCTCTCTCTCTCTCTCTCTCTCTCTCTCAGGATACTGACTATACTGATTTCGTTGCAGGAACTGTATTGTTTGAAAGCGAATTTGATTGGTATTTTAGGCATATGCTATTTTCTCATTAATTTGGGAGTTGAAGTTTTCTTTCAAATGTCAGCGCTGAGCAACTTAAGGGTTTGGTATGACCAAATATAGAAAAGGTTACAAAGTAGCCTTATAAGCTATAACAATTTTTCTTCTCTTAGAAGATAAAATAAAAACCAAAGCATGCACATCAAGAAAAAGATATTATTATTATTATTATTATTATTATTATTATTATTATTATTATTATTATTATTATTATTATTATTATTATTATTCTGTTGAAAAAGAAACAAAAGTGAAGACAGAAAACTGCTATCAGCAGCGTTATCACAATTCTGTTCAAAATGCCTTGGAGTCCATTAACTTGGAAAGCAACTTAATATAAAAACAGAAAGTAACAGAAGGAAAAACAAGTAATCTGAGAATAACCAACGATCAACCTATTTTCTCAGATAAACAGTGGTATAAATTCGAAAGGCTAGGAAAACGGTGCATGGCGCGTTATACTATTATTCCAGAATCTCCTATATGCCAGTTTTACGCTGATAATAACAACTTTATGCCTTTGTTGTTGAAGGCGCAACATCGGCACCTTTCCCCATTTCTAATTTGTGTTAGTCGCGGGTCTGACTCATTGGAATGGAATGCTAATCACACTTGTACAAATAAATTATACCTTGTTATCGTTTCACTCTCTGGGCTGGAATGAAGAGTTGCCATCTGTGCGCTGTTCAGCAGGAATGTATGTGTGTGTGTGTGTGTGTGTGTGTGTGTGAGAGAGAGAGAGAGAGAGAGAGAGAGAGAGAGAGAGAGAGAGAGAGAGGAGGAAGAGGAAATAAGTCACAGTGTGAGACTAAGCAATATGATTATGAATAACAACAAAACTGCACCAAAGGAAGACATATGAAGTCCACATTCCTTATATGTAGTCTTTCTTTAAATAATATAAGAAATAACTAACTGTTGCAACGTGCTTTCAGAAGGCAAAATAAAAAAGTTCCCATAACATATATATATATATATATATATATATATATATATATATATATATATATATATATATATATATATATATATATATATGAATGTCTTTTCTGTAATACCACAGTGTAATATGAATATAAGAAGGTCTATAAAAACACTATTTAAACGTTGCAACCAACGTTTAAATAGTGTTTTATGGGCTTCCTATATTCATATATATATATATATATATATATATATATATATATATATATATATATATATATATATATATATATATATATATATATATATATATATATATACACCACACACACACACACACACACACACACACACACCACTCCCTAATATGATATTAATTTCCATGCTTCACTGCACTCACCTTGGCACAGGAAACGACGGAAAATTGAAGAGGCTAATATGCGCACGATGGAAGATCGTCATAATAATACCAAATGATCAATTCCTCGTCAGTATTCTAGTTTTCCCCAACAACAAGAGACTTTCGTTAAAATGGGTGGCTTCAGAGAAAAACAAGATGGCAGTCGAGAGAGAAATAATTCTCTAATCTTTGAAACGCTGGGAATTCCATGCGCAAAAATATCTGAAATGCTCCAAGGCAATATTGAATTAATTTGAATCAACTTAAGAAAGTAATTATAATTGTCGATAATCTGTGATATGAAACATTAAAATGTATCAGTATCAGCCAGTTCAAGCATTTGTGCCTGGAACTCGTCAGGAGTACATAAACTCACATGATATTAAAAGAGTATCTATACCATAGATGTCCATACAAAAAGACAAACAGCGCAAACAATAAAATAAAGCCTCATCTTACCACGCCAGAATGATCCCGTTCTGTATTTTCCTCCAGGGAGCGACTCGTAAATAAGAGCGCTATCTTGAGTCGTATGCAGAATGCAACTCTGCAATAATGTTTCCTCTTATATTTCCCTTAACAAAGGCACTCTTGCTATTTGCTTTTTCCTGCATCATTAGCACACTAACGCGCAGCAGAGAGAGGGTAAGAGAGAGAAAGAGAGAGCTATACATGCATACATCTTGGTGGGCCAGAAAGCTAAATGCTAAAATGATCTCCCGCCGGAACAATACTATTTTTCAACATCCCTCGACAGGCCTGTCCGTATCAGACACGATTTATCACTGAACGTTAGTATAAAGTAATGGTTCATGCATAGCAACTGCCGGCTCCATTGTCTACATAGCTCCGAGTCTCTGGTTCTCGGACGCTTTCGTCTATTTGCCAGAATGATTCGTTACATCAGGTTGATGTGAGGCTTCAGACGTTTTATTCATTGGTCTCCGTCACTGAGCTTCTAAAATGAAACCTGCCGTTTCACCTGCGAAAAGATGGCGCAACGTTTATCTGGGGTAGTTCGGAGATCGTTGCGCAATTTGAAGGTTTGTTTCCTGTGCTCGAAATTACACAGTTGAGATTCTGACTATTCAAAGACGGTTGGGGATCGGCTTGATGATTAAAACATTCGTTAAAACAGATAATAAAACACTAATATTTACACGGTTTGTCATGTTAACTCTCTCTGTTTATTGGAGTGAAATATGTGAATATATATACTGTATATATGTGTGTATATATAGATAGATATATATATATATATATATATATATATATATATATATATATATATATATATATATATATATATATATATATGTAAATAATTATATATATATAATATCTATATAAAGATATTTATAAAATTATATATATATATAATATCTATATAAATATATTTATAAATATATATATATATATAATATATATATGTATATATGTGTGTGTGTATACAGTATATCTATATATAAACCCGATTTTATTTTTATTTATTTTTTCGGGGGGAGAAGGCTCTCTTGGTACGCGTCCTTTCTGTTGATAAGTCTGGTCTCGCCTAAATGATTCCAGCTGGATCTGACGTTGACGGCACAATCTTTTACCTTTTGGGGAACAGAGAGCGTTATCCCCGTGCCATATAAATTCAATTAGGTCGATAAACTAATTTACGAGTCCCAAACGCCTTTTTGGCTCCTTCGGATTAAGTACGGGCCTTTCATTCAAGTCCTTCGAAAGGTGAATGAGAATTTGATCGCCCATTCAGGTAAAGTTTCATTACGGCTGAATTACTTTGCCTTGAAAATGAGCCACTCGAACCATGATGGACGAGTGGATACGAAAGCACTGGAGAAAATATAGAAATCAAAGTTTTTTTTTTTTTTTTAGCTTTCTGCCACCTTTATGACCTCTAACCACTTTCACCAGACAGCTGAGGTTTGCTGGAATTTTTATAAATACCTGGTATATTATACTTGGTATATTACAAGGCAAGATGTTTACCCTGTATGCAATTCGCTTATTCCAAACGAGCTTGGGGCCGTCATGAGTGCAGCAACTAGCATAACAGAAGTTTTACAGTTAAACGCACCTTTCAAATGACGCTGGACGCATCAAGACGTGTATTTCATGATTATCATCTTGACTAATGCCACTTACAAAAGGCTTAAGTT
>NC_089760.1:30600000-30640000 GCF_040412425.1 Macrobrachium rosenbergii
TTTTATATTGTATATTCTCTGATTCACAGTTAACTATTTCAAGCCAAATGGGACTTTTTTGAGAACTAACAGCTAAAACGAACTAACAGCTAAAACGAACACAAAAGGGTGCACTAAATCAAATCTGCCGTAAGATAACTAAAGACAAACCAAAATCAAAATTGGCTAAGAAATAAAGGAATGCATTTTCGGTATAAATGCCCACATGTACAGAAAAACACTAACATTTTACATTTTCGTCAACTGAGACCTGGAACTAAAGGAAAATTACAGTTTTTGGAGATTATTTTCATTATCTCCAAAAACTGGAATAAAATGAAAATAAGAATTTTATCTTTTAGCCTCCACAGAAAACTTGAAATTTATGAAGTAATCTAAGCGTCTTTAGCTTCTTGGGTTCAATTGACAACTCTTCTGCTTTCATCATTTTAATCCTAGTTTAAATTCCCTCCCCCGCTCCCAATAAGTCACCCACAAAATTTAAGCTTTAAAATTATATTTCAAAAACAATCTAACAAGTTTGGTTTAGTTAAGAAATTCAGTTATTCGCTATACTTCGTCTTTTACAATCTCCATTTCTGTTTTTTACCAACTTCAGTCCCTAGGCAATCGCAGCACTTAAAGAATGTGAATAAAAATATGAAGTAATCCAATTTGTTAGAGCTTTCTGATTCAATTATTACAATTTTTCCGTCTCGTTATGTAAAAAAGAAATACGAAACGACCTAGCAGTCTAATGGAACATCTCACCCCTGTACCTACTTCATTAATCTTTCGTGGGGCATTCTCATCATCTTCTCAGAAAACAAAGAAAAAAAGGATCCCAAACGAGGCTTTGTGGAAATCCTCGGAATTCTTCTCGATGAATTATTTACGGCTGCTCTCTATACATCCTCAACACCCAATTAACAAGGAGCAACAACAGAGCCGGGTCGATACCCACATACAACCTCACGTTTCGGTCGAGAGCGCACCACTTTCCGTGCCCTAAATTACCGTTTCTTCTCGGTAATTATTTACTGTTTGCTCTTTACTTACGAGTACCCTCGTCATCGGCATAATTACCCCTCGGCAAACGGTTTCTAAACGAAATGTTGATTGTCAATTAAAGCAAGATGTTCCGAGAGTCAAATATTTGTTTTTTCTTCTAACTCATTTTCAGAGGCGTAAGAGCCATCCACCGAAATTATTCATTTATGCATAATTTGTGCGCTCGAGAAAGAGAGGGTGGAGGAGGAAGCGTTTGATAAGACATTCATTTATCAAGCGTCCACTGTAGCAAAATAATTGCGGTGGAACAGGATTTCCTGTTCCTTGTGTAAAGGACTTCACGTCTAATTATAACCAAACTTTCTCGTTCCAATTTCATGGAAAACACAGCTGGCAACATCACCTATTCTTTAAAAATAAACTTCACTCAATTTAGTATTATAGGGAACGTGTGCCCTAATGCGTTTTTTTTTTTTTTTTTTTTTTTTTTAGTTTCGGAGTGTTGCACAGATCTGATTATGTGCTACGAAAAGGAAGGGTAGAATTTGAACTTGTAAAAAGAAAATGTTTTTTTGTGATATGCGTAGAGCTTAGGAATGATTCAGTAACGTGGAAAGGGTCAGGAATAATTAGGATATTTTACGCACTAGAAATCAGGTCAAGGCAAGAGTGATCTTATTTAAGAGTTGATGCGATGGAAGATAATAAGAGGTTTCCATGGCTGACCTATGTTATGACTGGGTAAACAGTATTAATGGAAATACAGGCCTTCCAATACCTGGAAAGGTTGAAATTCAAAGGAAATAAGGGCGACATCACCCAAGTCTCCGTAAACAGACACAAAGGTCAGAATATGCCCATAAGGTTTGGGTATGTTAGGAGAATGGGGAAAACCAATGACGAAACAATAGAAATTCTGTAGTAAAGAAGTCTTTACACCCCCAAAAAGTGGGTGAAGCACACAATTTTTAATAACCGGCCTGAAATAAAGAATAAAAACTTAGATTGATAGGTATGCTAACTGGATTTTTCATCGTGTGGATCCCGGTGAACGTACTTATGAATATTCATACTACAGTATATACTGAATATACGGATGCCTATATAAATGAGATTAGCATTCACATCAATTTCGCTTGGAGACTGAATACGCGCATGAACAATAGTACTGATTCAATACAAACTATCGTAAAATCAGATTTACCATGGGATAATATATTAGCTTTTACATGAACATATTGGGCCTAAAAATTGATACTGGATATTAATCATTTACAATTTCTCATACCAACGAGGATTAATCCAACCAGGTCATAAGGCTTTCATGTCAATCTATTTTTGTCTCGTCTTTTTTTCTCATAACGTGATTCTACATGCTGTGATCTGCAACTCATTTAAATTCTAAACTTATTTATCAAAGTCAATTCCGAAACTTAATTCATTCAGATTCGGGACTTACAATCTGACAGGGTTACGAAGCCAGGATCGTTGAGTATATACACGATTTACTTCGTGTATATATGCCTGCTTATTAAGGTCCATGCCGAGCCAATAACTCTTATGAACACCCTCTGCAGGCTAAAGAAAATGTCAAAATCTCTTAGGAAATTCAACCCGAATATATCAACGCAAGACTAAACACGTAGTCGACAGCCACATTGATTGGCAATTTTACTCGACATCTATGACGTTTCCAGGATGATCAATCTAGTTATCCCTTATAATTCCTTTAGGTGCCATTTGCTCCTCTGTATATATCTTTTCAAAACATCCTTGAATGTCAGGGAAAACAACGTCTTCCTCTGTTGCTGGAGACCTCTTGGACGTTCATTAAGTTGATTGATGGGTGCTTGCGGCTTAGTGAAGTCACGTAGCCAAAGATGGATTGCTTAAACTTCCAGCAGTGGCCAATCTCAAAGGGCTTGTCTTTAAGTATGTTTATATCAACGGAGAGTCAGGTTTGATCCCCCAAAAATTCTATTTTTTTCTAAACCTTTATCAATTTCATAAATAATTCTTACGGCGGTTTCTTGTTCAAGACCGTGATACCAATTACAAATCTGTCCCTACTGGAAGTATTGATTTTATCTGTTCTGTCATCTAACATAATGAGACACCCTTTACCAAAAATGCCCACATAAACGACAAGCTAAAATCCGCCAAAAATGGTAACACTCAGAAGGGGAATATGTGGTTATATTCCTTTTCCGTTTATTTTGTTTGGTCCTGTTTATCACCCTTTCCGCTCCTCCTGATTGACCACATCGATATTGTGACATATACGTCTGCCTCTGAGCTACGGCCTCAAAAAGCCTCAAAGCTCGATGAAAAGCAAAGCCAACGAAATAGTTGCTGTTTCAGTTGCAGTTTCGGAACTTGTTCGAAACAAGTTTCCTGATTAGCCACGACTTCATTTCCAACTCCTTGTTTTTCCTAACTTTTCACATGAGTTCCTCTAACTGAATTTTGTTTTATGTTTCTCCTTTTTTATTTTTTTTTCCGTTGCAGCATTCCAAGTCGCTAGTGTAAACATCAGCGCACACAAGAGCGCATAAATTACGCGCTGTCAATGAGGCCTCAAAGTGAATTTTCTATCCTTCCTGGAGTCCTCGAGTTTCCTCCCATGCTTTGAAATTGCTCTTCAATTATGCATTGTGCAAGCGTTGATTAATTCCCAAAATTCTGCAACACAATCTGGGCTGACTCGGGAATGATTTAGCCACTTTTAACTGGCTCGATAAGCTCCCCTTGTTTGTTCTTGCTTAAGCAAATCAAGGGAGAGAGAGCGTGAGAGAAATCAAGCGAGCCAGTTGAAATACCGAATCGCCTTAAAAAGCCGGGGCCACTCGAACAAGGTAGCGTTTATTCAGTTAAAAGACAAATAACGTTGCTCCCTTCCAATAGCCTGCCTCCAGGCAACACCCCTCCCCACTCCCCCAATTCCCAGACACCCCTTCCCTCCCTCTCCCCCATAGACGCATCATCTCCGACCCCTCCCCACTCCCCATACTCCCAGGGGAAGATCCAGCAGCTGGCTGGGAGAGCGAAATGGTCAAATATACGAAAATATTTTATATACGAGATGTTACATTGTTATTAGAGAGCGGTGTCAAGTGTTTATCGTTTTGATTGGTTCTCCCCCTCGGGCAAGAACTACCTTCTCCCCTTCACCCACACAAGGCCCCCCCTCCCCTCCTCTCTCTCTCTCTCTCTCTCTCTCTCTCTCTCTCTCTCTCTCTCTCTCTCATATTTTCTTTAACCATAATTTTTCTTATTTACTTCACATTTTCTTTCCTTACTTTCATATTAATTGCTCTCTCTCTCTCTCTCTCTCTCTCTCTCTCTCTCTCTCTCTCTCTCTCTCTTTGATTTTCTTTCACCAACAATTTCCCTTTTTACTATACATTTTCTTCATTGCTCTCATATTAATTGCACTCCCTCTCTCTCTCTCTCTCATATTTACTTTCGCCATTTTTTTACCTCACATTTTCTTTCCTTACTCTCATATTAATTGCTCTCTCTCTCTCTCTCTCTCTCTCTCTCTCTCTCTCTCTCTCTCTCTCTCTCTCTCTCTCTCTCATACTTGTAAATTGTATCTGTATCTTCGCAGCTTCCCCTCCAGCCTTCCCTATAACTTTGCTGTATTCGCTTTACTTTAATCTCCGTTGTCGTCCACATATTCCTTACAAATTGTCATGTAACTTCTTCATCCACTTCACTTACGCTATTCCATTGCTTTCGCTCCTATTGACTTCTCCCTTGACTCAAAATAACATTTCATTTCCTCCTCCGCTTTCTCATTTATATTGTCTCGTTAGTTTACAGCTTTCTCACTTTCTGTTCTTCCTTGTTCCTTATAGTGTCATTTGATTAACATCTTTCTCCCTGATTCTTTATCCTTACTCTTCTTCATGTCTTTCATTTATCGACAGTCTTCATTATCTGTTCCCTAATTTAACATTGTCTCTTCTACCTCTACAATTTTCTCTTTTTCTCCTTCTCTTTGTCTCCTTTATCATGTCTCTCTCATCCACGGCTTTCTCTCGTTCATTCATCCTTACCCCTTTAATCATGTCTCTTCTTGACCCGCAATTTTATCACACATTCTCCTTTCTTTCCCTTTTATCGGACGTCTCCTTCGTCCACATTTCCCTCGCTTCCTTTCCTTCTTACTTCTTTACTTACCATGTCGCTCCTCCGTCAACACCTCTCTCACTTTGTCTCCTCCATTACCACCTTATCAAGTCTCTCCTTTATCAGGACTCTCTCTCTCTCTCTCTCTCTCTCTCTCTCTCTCTTAACCCATTTTCGTCAGCTTCGCTTAGCGGCTGCAGCATTTTCTCTCCATTAATCTCAGCTTCTCCCTTTTTCGTATTAATTTTCTTTCCGGGGTCATCACCTTTCTTTTCCCAACACCCTATTTTTCCCTCGTTTTCCATCTTGGCTTCCTGCCATTTTGGTCTCCAACTGCTCTCTCTCTCTCTCTCTCTCTCTCTCTCTCTCTCTTTGTTTGTTTCATCTCTTCTGCTGTTTCACTGTATCATCACCAGTTGTTTTTTACTTTTTCCTTTTCTTGTTTCTTTCAAGCTGTTACGTTCTCTCTCTCTCTCTCTCTCTCTCTCTCTCTCTCTCTCTCTCTCTTTGTTTGTTTCATCTTTTCTGCTGTTTCACTGTTGATCATCACCAGTTGTTTTGTACTTTTTACCTTTTCTTGTTTATTTCAAGCTGTTACGTTCTCTCTCTCTCTCTCTCTCTCTCTCTCTCTCTCTCTCTCTCTCTCTCTCTCTCTCTCTCTCTTCTCTCTCTCTCTCTCTTTCTCTCACCAGTTGTTTTGTACTTTTCTTGTTTATTTCTCTTTGTTTGTTTCATCTCTTTCTGCTGGTTTCATCTTTTCTGCTGTTGATCATCACCAGTTGTTTTTTTACTTTTTACCTTTTCTTGTTTCTTTCAAGCTGTTACGTTCTCTCTCTCTCTCTCTCTCTCTCTCTCTCTCTCTCTCTCTCTCTCTCTCTCTCTCTCTCTTTGTTTCATCTTTTCTGCTGTTTCACTGTTGATCATCACCAGTTGTTTTTTTACTTTTTACCTTTTCTTGTTTCTTTCACCTTTCTCTCTCTCTCTCTTCTCTCTCTCTCTCTCTCTCTCTCTTTGTTTCATCTTTTCTGCTGTTTCACTGTTGATCATCGCCAGTTGTTTTTTTTTACCTTTTTACTCTCTCTCTGTCTCTCTCTCTCTCTCTCTCTCTCTCTCTCTCTCTCTCTTGTTTTCTATCTTCTGCTGTTATCCTGCAGAAGCGGTTACATTCTGTTGATTGTCTTGAATTGTTTTTAATCTTCATGTTTCCTTGTTTCTTTCGAGCTGTTATGTTCTGGGCTCTCTCTCTCTCTCTCTCTCTCTCTCTCTCTCTCTCTCTCTCTCTCTCTCTCTGTTTCATTTATTTTCTTATCTTATTCCGTCTCTCCTCAGCTTTCATTTTCCACTGCTTCTCTTTCCAGCTGTTCGTTGTTTGACTCCCCTGTTTTACCGCTTCTCTCCAGCTGATCTCTTCTGCTGCTTCCCTCCCTCCTATTCCGACTGGTTTCACCCTAAACCCACTTCTTTTATCGGATACTCTTCCGTAAGTCATTTTTCCTTAGATATTTCCTCTGTTTCCCTCTCCTTTCATTTGAGATGGCTTTCGCTTTACATCTACTCGATGAAAACATTTTCCGAACAATTCTTTTCCGTTCCTTCTATTTTGCTCTATGGAAAATCTGAGTCGTCCTTTTTCCTTGAGTGTAGATCTTCTCTGTGAAAATCCTCTCCGAATCATTCTTTTCTCCTTCTCCTCTCATCTTTTTGGCTTAAGAGAAGTCAGGATAGAGGCACAGCTGGTCATTTCGATATACGTTCCCCAATAACGTCCATTTTCTCTTTCTTCATAAAAGGAAATCTATCTTTATAAATTGCTCCCCAATATCAACTCTTACTTTTATGGCAGGGGAAAATATGAATTGGTATTTGAGGTATTTATTCTCTCTGTCTATCTGACCAGGCCTCTCTCTGTTTCATCAAAGCTATCTCGTCATTAAACTTACATGAGCACACAAATATATATAAATATATATATATACTCTATTTATCAAGGGGCTTTCCAGAAATCCGATAACCCTCTCTCTCTCTCTCTCTCTCTCTCTCTCTCTCTCTCTCTCTCTCATCCAAATGCAATTCAGGAATACTCTCTCTCTCTCTCTCTTTCCTATTTCTCTCTTTCTCTCTCCTTATCATGCGAGATTCTCTCTCTCTCTCTCTCTCTCTCTCTCTCTCTCTCTCTCTCTCTCTCTCTCTCTCATCAAAATGCAAGGAAGACTGCACTCTTTCAGGAAGACTTTTCTCTCCTTATCATGAGATTCTCTCTCTCTCTTTCGCTCTCCCTATTTCTCTCTTTTCTCTCTCCTTATCATGAGATTCTCTCTCTCTCTCTCTCTTCTCTCTCTCTCTCTCTCTCTCTCTCTCTCTCATCAAAATGCACTTCAGGAAGACTTTCTCTCTCTCTCTCCCTATTTCTCTTTCTCTCTCTCTCATTTCTCTCTCTCTCTCTCTCTCTCTCTCTCTCTCTCTCTCTCTCTCTCTCCTCTCTCTCTCCTTATCAAAAAGCACTATAGGATGACTTTCTCCCTTTTCATCTCCCTGTTTCTCTCTTTCTCTTCTTATCATGTGATATTCGCCTTCTCTCCCTCACTTCCAATGAAGAATTAGTCACGTAGGAGACTCTCTCTCTCTCTCTCTCTCTCTCTCTCTCTCTCTCTCTCTCTCTCTCTCTCTCTCTCTCACCACTTACCAAAAGGCATTCTATGGATTCTTCCTGTCTGCTGATCACAATAATTAATCTCCCTTGATTATGCCTCGTGGAGGCTGCCTGCCATCAAGGCCTTCAATGTTCTTGGCACTACAAAGCCGTAAAAGCGACGGGAGAGCCAGAGCCACCTTCGTCGAACCGTCATAATTATCTTCAGTGCCACCGTGGTTACCGTCCTTTCATTCAGCTTCATTATCGTTTTAACAATAATAATTATGGTGAATTTCCATCATCATCATCAGTGGGATGAATATAGGTTGGCATTCCAGCATGATACAAAAATTATGGTGAATTTGTCTTTGGTGCCGTCATCATCAGTGGCATGAATATAGGTTGGCATTCCAACACGATACAAAAATTATGGTGAATTTGTCTTTGGTGCCATCATCAACTTTAGGATGAAAATACGTTGGCATTCCAACATGATTTTAAAAATTATGATAAAACAACTTTAGGATGAAAATAGTTGGCAAATAAAAAACCTTATGAGTAAAAAAACCAGTAAAGATGTTAGGCTACTTAAGTTGCTTTGTAAATGAATCGAATAATAAATAACGATAGTAGCAACGAAACTGTTACGAATAATTGCTGAAAATAATCCATTATTTTTCACTACTAAAGAATAGACTATGCCCTTTGTTTTATATATAGGTGACGATAATTTACTCCATTTTTCATTCCCTTTTTCCGAATCCAAATAAATATAGTTGTGCAGAATTTCATTCGGAGAGAAAAGTGGAGCCTGCAAGTGTCGGTCTCTCAGTAGACATCCAAGAGAATGTTTTCTCCTGCCGCAAGCAAATAATCATGCGGAGTTCAGTCGTATTAGTAATGTTATTTGCTTACACTTTCGTTTGCCGGGTTTCATTAACCCCGTTTTCAGCAGACGACTGAGGCTTTCTGTGAGGTCATTAAAGTCTAGTATTTTACAAACCAGTAGCGTCAACCTCACGCTCATCCACTTTTGTCAGGGCTTGTAAAGACATGGGAGCGATAACTTCTACGGAATGGCTGAACTACTGTACGTGTGGTTTCTTTTCTAATAACAATTATTGCGCGTGTGTTTTCTTTTCTAATAACAATTATTATGCGAGTAGTGTCTTTATTGTCTCTAAAACTTGTATGGTTGCAAAGAGCAATAAAATCTCACACATAATCTGTGGGATTTTCAGACTCGCGTATCCTCCAGTTTGACCACCTATTTATTTTTATCGCTTCAAAAATGCGGAAATTTCCCAGTACTCTGTACGTCCAGAGTTATTCATAACTAACATCGTAAGACGTTCATCAACATAATTTACGACAGTCAGGGCATCCAATAATATATCTATCTATGTAAATTTATATATATATATATATATATATATATATATATATATATATATATATATATATATATATATATATATATATATATATATATTATTATATATATATATATATATATATATATATATATTCATATATATACATATTCATATATAACCCTAAAGTCTCGTCCACCACGAACTCCTCTAATAACACTCACAAGGAAATAAAAAGAAACAATTAGATAAACAAACGAGCAAACGAACAAACAAACACACAAACAAACAGAGTTCACTAGCATCCTACATGTAAACAAACGTGAATGAAAAGAGGGAACTCTCCAACAAGCAGCGGAACAAATCAGCGGATCAATCAGTAATTTCGCTGCTTCCCTCGTATATTCGTGTGCACTGTACCCTGCTACTGCTGCTGCTGCGGCACAAAACACACACACCATTTACAATCTGCTGCATGAAATCTGCTGCACGAAATTCGGAAACCGACGGACGTTCACGGTGACTTGACAGATCACATTTCGCGCTCCACTGTGAGGGGAATCAAGCTGACTGTTTATGTTAACAGACATTAGATAGCAGTGATGCCAGTTTATACGGTTCAGTTGATCAACCACTTAGCTACCATAAAGGAGTGATGGCAGGATGTAATCTTCGACTTTTCCGTTACGTGAAAAACGTCGGATTTTTCGTGACTTCGGTTCATGGCGTTTAATCACTTAAGAAATAAACAATCGTTGATTTACTTTATAGGAGAATTATAACATCAAGCATTAATCTGTTTTATCGTCATTGTATGAATTAAATCAAGAAACCAACACAAAAAATAAAATAGTTTTGACTACTTTTAAAATATCACATCAGTCAACCAGATAAAAAGCCCTAGGATTTTATTAGTCAGTATATAGTGCTAGATGAATTAATCAATAAATAAGTATACAGTTACGGCACCGCCAGCTTAAAGTGCTAAATCAATCAGCCAATAAAAATAACACTAAGTTGTTGTGTTGTACATCATAGTTATAAATCGATAACACACTTTTTGGGACATTCCGGCATCTTAGAGTAAGAAATAAGTTAATGAAAATATAAGTATTGGAGAGAAACACGTACTCGATAATGTAACAGAAAATAAATAGCTATCAGATATAAAACTACATCAGCCTATCGGAAGGAGAACTGAAATTTCACCCAAACGAATTCACGGAAGGAGAAGAAGAAGAATCATTAGCGACATCTTGCGACGCAAAGGCCCATTTGCTGCACACCTTGCAGCACAAAGAAGCAGCTGTAACATCTTGTAACCGAAATATCGTTTGCGACACCTTGTCACAAAAAGGGGGGAAAACGTGCTGCAACGCCTTGCAACATGAAGAAACATTTGCAACATTCTGGAGCGCGACAATCCCGCTCTTGCATCATTAGCAGAACGAAACACTAATTACTTTGAAGTTGCTGTCATGTTCTGGACGCGTTAATGTCTTCATCATCATCTTTGTTATTAATGGTCTCTTAATTTCTCAATTCCTGCGTGGCATATGTACAACGGAGGAAATTTATGATGTTTCAAGATAACATACAAAATATGCTCACTTGCACAGAAACAAGCGCACACACATACATACACACATATATATATATATGTATACATATACATATAAATATATACACATATGTATATACATATATATATGTATATATATATATATATATATATATATATATATATATATATATATATATATTCCTTCTATTTATTTGTTTATTTGTATGTGTGCGTATGACAGAGAGAGAGAGAGAGAGAGAGAGAGAGAGAGAGAGAGAGAGAGAGAGTTTGCCTCACATTCATTTAAAGTTAAATATTTTTCTGGTGGCAACTTCATAAAAAATGTTTATCAGGTGCGATGAAGGGACGTAGTTTTCATTTTTAGAGAAAAAGGAGAATATTGGAAAACTTTGAAGGCCTTTATGATGGTGACGTCCGTTCCGATGTTATTTGTGTTTCGGAATATTTTAGAATAACTTTTTTTGATCTTTATTTAGAAAGGGACGCCGACTCGAATTGTTTTAGGGATATTTTTGTTATCACACTCTTCCCTGCTATGCTGGTTAGATGGAATTTTTTGCCTAGAAAATTTACTTTTTCAAATGGGATATTTCCTACCAAACGCTGATGAGCTAGTTTAATTCCTATGTATATTTACATTTTTATATTCATACCACTCTTCTCATTGCTATAGAGATGGGATAGCGACAGAAGTAATGACATTGATTAGAAAATTACACTTTTTTTTTTTTACTACTATTGACGAGAATTTTGATTCTTATTTGATCTCAGGTATTCATCTGATGTGATCTAATGGGCAAATAGGAATTGTTGTTCATCCCCAATAAGTTTGATAAAAGTCTGCTATTTCTTTCACGAACACTGTAGATTATTGATTTTCAATTTGCCAACATAATTAAAATTGTAATAATTCTTTTCACTGGATTAGTCATGCTCTTCCTATGACAATGAATATGGTTTTCTAATCTGGTTTAATATTTTATAGTAACCTTCAGTCACGTTTTCATAATGGTCATCTGCTACGTATAGTATACAATCAGTTCTAAACAGTTTTTATATAATAAATTACGGTAATTGTTAGCCTTATTTCATATCAGCACTGCAATTATTTACATCAAACCCCAAAGTCCCGTAGTAGAAGAAGAAGAAAAAAAAGAGGATGAAAACACGCCAATTTAAGGAAGTTCTGTTTCCGCCGTAGTTGCTTTCGCCAAGTACGTAGCACACAGCCCACTTTCCGATTTTTCCCTCTCTGAAGATGAACGTATTGTACCCCTTCAGTCAAAGTTCCTTTCTCTATAATGCAGCCTTCCTCCCAAGAGGAAGTGGGAATTCCCTAACCTTATCCCAACTTTAGGCCAAAACTTCCAGACTTGCTAACCGTAACCGGGCCTAAACGCGTGTCATCTCTTAAAGTGAGGAACATAGGCCTAAACCGTTCAAATTAAAATATGGTCCCAGAGAAAGGTCGCTGGAATCGCGAACAGGAAGATCAACCAGATAGATCAGTCCTCCGTACCATTCAGTTCCAGTTTATGAAAAATGCGGAATTCTGCCTCTTACTCTGTATACCTGAGTCTTTTAATATACCTCTATTTAACAGGGTGGGATCTACCGGCAATCAAGCTTGCTTCTGGAAAGATTATATCTGTGTCTATACTTCCATCACAAAATATAAGTTTCTTCTGAGCAAATGAAATGATTCCAGTCAGTGGTGGTACTAGGCAACCTATTTATTACCCGGAATGAAGGTTATTTCCCGCACCGCTGGATTTTCTTCCCTAGATTCCCGCTAATTTTTTCCCCTAGCAAGAGCATAGTTCCCGGCATCACGTTCCTTTGGGCTCTTCTGCTCATCAAAAGTTACTTCGAAGTTTCCTTCCAGAATTCCCCCACCCTCCCCCACCCTCCCCTCCCTATTCGCCAAGTTCCCTCTCCCCCTACACCCTAGTGAGCCATCCTTCTCCCCAAAGGCTTCAGGGCAAAAATTCAAAATTAAGAACAAAATGTACGAGGCGGATCATTAGAGGAGAAATAAGTTTAAGATTCTTATTAAGATGCTTCCTAACTTTACCTCCCAGGTTTTAATTTTTTCTTCTTCTTTTCTGGATAAAACTCTCCTAGTTCATTGAATGAGAGAGAAAACAAATAAATAATGCCTGTTAATATAAACCAAAAAAGACAGGCAATTAAAAGGTAGTAGGGAGAGAGCGAGTGAGAGAGAGGGATAGAGGACGAGCTTCTCTCTGCCTTCATGGGAAAAGACAGACAGACAGACAGGACAGACAGAAAGATTGAGTTTGAAAAACGGAAGGAAATTCTGCTACAAAGGCGTGTCGGTTCTGTGCATGATATGAAATTTTATACTCTAAAATCATCTACGAAACCCGGTGTTATGTAAAGGTTGAAAAATAAAGTTCCATAACAAAAAAGGAAACCGTGCTTTCTTAGTCTAAAATCTCTCTCTCTCTCTCTCTCTCTCTCTCTCTCTCTCTCTCTCTCTCTCTCTCTCTCTCTCTCTCTATCTCTCTCATGTATATATATATATATATATATATATATATATATATATATATATATATATATATATATATATATATATATATATATATATAATATATATATATATATATATATATATATATATATACATACAAAAACACAGACACACACATATATATATATATATATACATATAAAACATATATATATATATATATATATATATATATATATATATATATATATATATATATATATATATATATATATATATATATATATGAACGGAAAACTCTCTTTTTGTATCAAACGACTGACAAGAATAAAAGGAAAACACTTTCTCTCGTGATTAGCATGGACAAGAGGATGATTCTCTCTCTCTCTCTCTCTCTCTCTCTCTCTCTCTCTCTCTCTCTCTCTCTCTCTCAACAAGGACAAAACGAGAAACTATCTCCTTCTCGTCTGACATAAACGACACGATAAATTTTCACTCCTTCTCATTCTTTCTCTGTTTACTGATCAATTTCTCGGACAGCATAATGTCACCAAACATGACAGAGAAACGGAGAACGAGAAAAATATAAGAAATGTACCCATTCGTAAATAATAAAAAAGCAAAAAATCAAAACGAAAAAAGGATGAGAAGGAAAATTCTAATAGTTCTGCAAAAGAAAAAACTCGATCTCCACTCTGTGTGGCCCACCAGATTACGGAAAAGCAAACTTGTGTAAAATTTGACAGAAATCCCGAAAAAGGAAGTTTTAAAATGCAAAGTTGGACATTTTGCTTACAGCCCATGTTAATTCGGGATACTGGAAAGGGGTGGAGACAGGGATGGGAACTAAGAGAGGGGGCTAAAGGAGGGTAGGGGGTACTGTAGTGCGAGTACGGAGTGGGTAGAGAGTAAGGGGATACTGGGATACTGGATAGAGGTTTCTATGCAAATGTTGGTCTAATGAAGCAGGCTAACAATATGGGCACTTGAATGAATATGCATAGAAACGGTGGCGTTGTAATGTTATGATGCTTAGAGGAAATTGTCCTCCTTTATAATTGCTCATATTTAAAGGAATAATGGAGTATATATATGTATGTATATATATATATATATATATATATATATATATATATATATATATATATATATATATATATATAAATATAATATACATTATATATATAAACATACACACACACACACACACACACACACACACACATATATATATATATATATATATATATATATATATATATATATATATATATATATATATATATATATATATATATATATATATGTAATTGTAATATCCACAATGCCCTCTCGACTTCTCGAATTCTTCGCTCTTTTTTGGATACGCTTGTCACTACAAAGCCTTGATCCAAGTGCAAGAAATTGAAGTGGTTGTGATGTCTGGTAGCGGGAAACGAACCCCGAGTCATCATAGTCACAAGGAGGTCACGTTGCCGACCTGACCACGAGAAGGATAAAAGTCTGTTGCCTCTCATACATGTATATACCTGTCGTTTTCAGATATATTTATTAGAGCAGGAATAGACCCATCCTCACCATCGTAGGCAATCGTTGTTATTGCATTTTAGGCTGAAATATATATGTAGAATCTACTGGTCACTTTTTACCTGATATGTATGTAACTGTAATAGCCACAGTGCCCTCTTAACTTCTCGAATTCTTCGCGCTTCTTTGGATACACTTGTCACTACAAAGCCTTAAGATCCAAGTGCAAGAAATTGAAGTGGTTGTGATGTCTGGTAGCGGAAAAAACTCGCGTTGCCATGTAAGTATATATATATATATATATATATATATATATATATATATATATATATATATATATATATATATATATATGTAGATATATAAATATATACTGTATATGCTTACATGGATACGCTTGCCACTACAAAGCCTTAAGATCCAAGCGCAAGATACTGAAGTGGTTGCGATGTCTGGTAGTGGGAAACAAACCCGCGTCACAATGTAAGTATATACATATATATATTTATAGATATACATACATAGATATACATATACATGTGTGTTTGTGTGTGTGTATGTGTGCGTGTACTCTTAATTCACAGTTTAGGACGATCGCCTCATCAAGAAGAGGAGCTTGGTTTGATTCCCAAACTAGACACACTGATTAAAACCAAACCAGACGTAACTTTGTGACCTACGCAGAGAATTAAGTACTTGATTGAATGTGGTGGGTTGCAACTGTGGTGAAGAAAGGCATGTGGCTAGCGACTTCATATCGGAAGACTTGCTAATAATTGGATTAATCGCTTCTTCTTAAGCAACCCCACTAAAGGGAAGGAGATTATGATTACATATAGAGTATATATATCTATACATATATGTATATGTATATATATATATATATATATAATATATATATATATATATATATATATATATATATATATATATATATATATATATATATATATATATATATATATGCCAATGCCTACGAGATGAAACATCCTACTCGCCAGCCAGCCAAAAATCTTTACGCGAGAGAACTTTTGCCAATAGAATTTACTCTTTATAGTCGATAAGTCTACTGCTTGGCACTCGGGAGAGGCACTCGAAGACAAAAGTTCTCCAGTTAACCTGAATAGCAAAGTATTGAAATTCGGTAATGGCATCACGGCTATTGCAGTTGCAATCCCGAATTCTCCTTTCTTCTTCCTCTTCCTCTTCTTCTTCTTCTTGTTCTGCTTCTTCTTCTCTCGCCGTACTCTTACCTCGAAAAAAGGTCCAACATCAACAGAAATGTTTGGCGCGAGTTAGCCAGAGTATGTTTGCCACCATTTGCTAGTCGGCGCATATAATTTAGTCCCTGCAAGTTCCTGCAGGATTTCGTAATCTTTGGGGGCATATAGCTGGTTTCTTTCTGCCAGGCGGTCTCCTTCTGGTTCCCTTCAGTCTTGTGGTGTCTGGCATCTCTCTCCGTCAGTCTTGAAGTTTTTGGCATCTTTCTGTGGCTTTTGCAATTTGTCGCTACTTTCTGTTTTCTAACTTGTTTCATTCTTGCAGTTTCTGGAATATTCTTATCATTTATACAGAATAACGATGATTAATTTGTTCTTACTACGTCTGGCATACCTGTGCCATCCTTGTTTCATCTTTAAAATGTATTCCATATTTGCAGTTTCTTGTCTGTCAATCATTCTTACAGTATTTTTCACTTATGCCATTCTTGAAGTCGACAGACTATCAGACATTTTGCTTTCATCCCTCCAGAGTCCTCTTCTGATTTCTTTTATTTGGTTCTAGAAATTTCTTTCTGGTTTGTTTCGATTTTGCAGTCCATTGCCTCTTTCGCCGTTCTTGCAGGACTGTGGCACCTTTATGTCTTTCTTGAAACTTTTCGCCTATTTCTATCTTTCTCGAAGCATCAGCTATCATCGTTTCACTCTTAGAGTTCGACATTCTTCCCTTATTCATGCAGTGTCCCTTCTTAAATTCTTGCGGTCTCCTAAGGGGGATTTTTTCATTATGCAGTCCCCTGTCAATTTCATTCACTGAAGCCTTTTGCTTCTTTCATTTATTCTTGAAAATTTTGGCTTCATTTCTCTGTCTATTACAGTCTCTGACACTTTTCTATCATTCTTAAATTTTACATCGTCTTTCATTCAGTTTTGCACTGCCTCCTGGCTTTTTTTCGCCTTCGTAGTTTACATGTTGCGCGTTTCACTTCTTTCGTCAAACGCCTGTATCAATATTTTACTAATGTACTGTGATGTCGCTGCGTTTAGTGGCAGATGACCTTTGTTTCTAAAACGGCGTGAGCAGTCTTTCTGAGTGGCGATGCTTAAGGAATTCCGAAACAACACTTAAAACCTGTTTATGTACGGAATTATGTATTGGCTTTGCTGATATATTCACCACAGGTTATCACTGTTTTCATCCGCATTTTACGATGATTTCTAAGTTCACAAAATACAACGTGTTTCGGTATTTTTGCATTTCACTACATCTAATTGTATGAGTTTCCGCATATCGTAAAATGCAATAGTTCATAACAAACAAAAATTACCCCAAGTTATAAAAATCAATTCGGTGTCCCAACACCTGGCATTCAAGAAGAATTAATTATAAGTCATTGCCCTTCAATGACCATAATGCCCAAGGCACAACAACACCTGGCATTCAAGAAGAATTAATTATAAGTCATTTGCTATCAATGCCCATAACGCCCGAGGCACAACAACACTTGGCATTCAAGAAGAATGAATTATAAGTCATTGACTTTCAATGCCCATAATGCCCAAGGTACAACAACACCTGGCATTCAAGAAGAATTAATTATAAGTCATTGACCATCAATGCCCATAACGCCCAAGGCACAACAACACTTGGCATTCAAGAAGAATGAATTATAAGTCATTGACCTTCAATGCCCATAATACCCAAAGCACAACTTTTCTTGATGCAACACAAAAGAAACACAGCGACCTTTTCCACCACGTCAAAACCCAAAGACTTCCCGTGGCCAAGCTCATAATTTTCCGGCGCCATTTTGTTTCCGTGATGCGGCCTTCGCAGGTCAGCACGCTTAATAATAAATAAACCTGCAGTGGGTTGCATTAAAGAATGTGACAAACGATAATAACGTCTTTTAATTATACATGTTATAAATTCCTCGCCTGTTCTTTCCGCTGCTTTTTTTATTCATTTCCATTTTCTCTGATTGTTACACTCCTTTCATTAAAGAGAAAGATGTGTTATTTGCGCCTCATCTATTAGTTTGCATTCATTTTTATGCCGCAATATAATTTTCGTTGTGCAATCTCCTTTTTTATTCACAAAGGAAATGAATTTTGTTTGACCGTTCTACTAAATGCCCTTAATATAAAAAGGTGTAAAACGGTTTTTTTTTTAGAATTTTGTGATCTACTCGCTGTCCTTTACTGAGAGAGAAACCCCCCGTTTTTACGCTAAAGTCGTTCATTATATTTGCATGGCTTTCTACGTTTAAAACAAAAGGGGGCGGGAGGCATTTTCAACAATTCTGTCAGAAATTATTTTCTCACATTTAACACCGAAAAACATTTATCAACAAAGGATATAATTTTTACATTTTTATTCTTATTTATTCATTTATGTTTTATAAGAGAACGTCTCTCTTTATGTAATGGCAAACCAGGTTGCAACAAATGGTAGAGTGAAATTACTAACGAAACGAAGACAAAGGCAGCGTATTCCCTTTTCTGGATGTAGTTAATACTAGAACCTGATTTAGGCTGGCTTAACCAGTCTGTCTTACCAGTGCTAAAAAAGGCTATTTTACTATTCAGTTCTTTCGTGATCGACTGGTCTCTGAGGAAATTGTTATTGTTGAATTCTAAACATACACACTTGCTTTAAGCTATCTTTCGAATTTCCGGCAAAAATAGTTCTTTGCAAATCTGCACTTTTAGTATACATAGAATCACTTGCATAACAGTTTCATGTACAATACTGGATTGAAAGTTGGTATTCATCTATATACCCGTACATGGTAACAAGAATTTATATGCCAGCAAGGGCTGGCATTTATTGGGCATAGACAAACCATGCACGGACGAGTAGCAAAGTTGTTTGATTTCGCTAATCGAGAGATTAGCCGTATAAATCGACTTAGATAAAAGCTATGACGTAAGTGAAAACTGACACGTCTAAAGGAAAGCCGATACATATACCAATATATATATATATATATATATATATATATATATATATATATATATATATATATATATATATATATATATATATATATATATATATATATATATATATATATATATATATATATATATATATATATATAGATATGCCTAAATACTTATATACATAACTAGTAAGAAACTCCCATCCGCAACTGATGGCGAACTGGTGTGCCTGAACAAATGTCGACTGACATGTAAGTCTGCGTACTTCATATAGAATACTGCATTCAACAAAGATAATAAGAAAAATGCTGATGGTAATTAAAATATGAGAGAACGAGTAAAACGAAGAAATCGAGACATTCATCAGTTAATGCAGAGGGCGATGTGCAAGGCAGCCTAATCCATTTCACTAGCCCAGTTGAATCTCCCAGACCAAAGAGTAATCACATAATTATGACTTTATGAAAGGCGGATGGAATATTATCCTCAGTCCTTAATATATATCATTTACTCCAATGCAACTTTCACAGAAAATATTGCAAAAAAAAAGAAAAGAATTAAGTGTCTTTAGCAATTTGCCTCTTTAGTTTTCAGTCGATCTATTTCATATATAGTCACTTGTCAACTTGGCTATAAATGGGCACCGGCCTCAGCTGTCGCCATGAAAAAAGACTTGGGAATAGCAACCTCATCCCAGACTCTTCAGAGAAAAAGGCCAATGATGGTAATAAAACAGCGATTACAGACTCTGCTGCCTTAACGCGTTTTATGCCGTTAATAAATCAGTCATTTTGGGAATAAAATTTTGCGCTTTCGAGAATTTATCATGATATAACTGGTATTAATTCCAATGCTTTCTCCTACACATCTTTATATTCACATTTCCTTCGGCCTGGGCAAGATACGAATACTAGTCTGCTCGTCTCGGCGATGCAGAGTGACTTTTTGTTGCTAAGTTCGAGTCAGTATAATAATAATTATCGCCACTGACTTACGTATTTTAGGGCTCTACCTTGCTAGTTCAGGGCGGACTTCATCAGCACTCGGTTGACTGATTCCTGTCATAAACCTGTGTCACTGAAACCGGGGTCGTTGACGTCGATGTTTCATCGACATAAAACGCAAAGACACTTCTAAAACAACAAACTTTTGCAATCTTTCATACACATTAACTCCAAGAATATACAGGATTTGTTGTTTTATTCAGGACTGATGCTCGTACCAGCGATATATAAAACCGTATTCAGCAGAAGATTGTATAGTCACTATGTCTGTCATCCTACATACACCCACGCACACACACATACAGACAGAACGGATATATATATATATATATATATATATATATATATATATATATATATATATATATATATATATATATATATGTGTGTGTGTGTGTGTGTGTGTGTGTGTATATATATATATATATATATATATATATATATATATATATATATATATATATATATATATATATATATATATATATATATATATAACGAATAAGGAAGTTTAAACCGCAGTTATACCTTTCCATATACTACCGGGTAACAACGAGTGGTCACACGGTAGAGTAGAATATCGACATCATCGACTCTAAGGATAAAAATAGAAAATCATGGCACCGATAGATTGGGTAAAAATTGATGATGACGTATTAACATCAATTTTTACTTAGTCTGTCAGAGACTTGATTTTCTGTTTATATCCCTAGAGTCGATGATGTCTGTAATAGATAATGGCCCGTCCTGAAGATCTAAGTTATCATTATATACTGTATGTGTGTGTGTGTGTGTGTGTATATATATATATATATATATATATATATATATATATATATATATATATATATATATATATATATATAAACCTGACCAAGAACACAGACACCATAAATTTTAGCCAAACATTTTCCTTTAATGTATTATTAACTTCACAAATTTCAAGGACTGACAGCAACTGCGACAAATATTCCGATACACCAAAAGGGAAAGTGGCTCCAGCAGAAGGCGAGGAGGCAGATGAGCCACAAGCGGCAGCAGCAGCATCAGCAGCAGCAAAGACTGTCACAGCTGCGAATGTAAGTCAAAAAAGCTGATGCTATAAACGCCGCATTTCAAATTATGCAAACTTGATGTCGTTGAGCTCCGGGACTGAAGGATGGGAGAGAATGCTCTCTGGGTGCTTGTGTGAGAGAGAGAGAGAGAGAGAGAGAGAGAGAGAGAGAGAGAGAGAGAGAGAGAGAGAGAGAGAGAGAATTAGGTCATTTGGTAGAGCAATAGGAGAGGCACTCTTAAGTTAACGTTATCTTTGGTTATAATGTTTGTGAAAATTATAAGAACCAATAAAGAGCCACAAAAACATTAACGATAATATCAGCACTTTCACATCAAGCAGCATTGCAAACTTAAGTATATTCTAAGACAAGACAGCTAACTTACCACCATCTCCATCTAAGAGGAAAATACAATTCGACAACAGCTTTACGATTCTTGCCAGGCGAGACTAATGCTTGAAAGCAAAGAAAGACGCAAGCCATACAATCCAAGGCCAAACAAAGAACCTTGAGGCTGTAGAGACAGACAGAGGCAGAAATAAAGCTCCGTTCCTCCCCCATAAACATACATGATTCATTGGCCCGAGGCGCTTCCAATTCCTTAATGGGAGTATGACAAGAAACTTACTGTCCTCCAAAGGACGCAGCCAGACTTTTGTTTATTATTGTCCCCTAATGGGAGAACCACCACCATTTTCAGAACGAGATTTCCGTTCATTTTTGCTGGCTGAATTTTTCATTTCTTTCTTAAAGTCGGTTTTGACGCAGAAACGATGATTTTTGACAAAGAACGAAAATTTCTCGAGATACCCGGAATCGCAGTATTTATTTATTTTGTGGTATTTTGATGGCATATTGATGTTAGCTGTGTGTGTTACACTTCGTAAAGTTCAGCCTTGAATAGAATCATGAGACCAACATCAAAAATGTATCTCCTACCGAGTATTTTTGTGTATTCTCTGTTTCTAAGAAAGGTCAGTATCACAGCTAGTAATACATTATTCATCAATCAGATAATAGTGAACCTGTATCGATAAACCTCTGTGACTTTTTCTTAATCATCAGGGACTCACCAATAGTTTTACATCGCCGGCTTCTTTTTATATTACCAACTTGTTTTCAGAATTCAAAGTACCTGGTCAAGTTCCTATTTATCCTCTGAGAAAATGCTGCGTAAATATTTCTCTGAGAAAACTGGCAGAGAAGTTGTGTCTTAACCAAACTGGATAGGAGACGAAATGTCTCGAAACTCATTTGGAACTTTGTTTGCCTGTCATCCTGTCAAGGAAGGCAATACTTCTCCTGTCTACCTTTTTCGTGTTGAAGGAAATGGAGTCCATTTTCATTACAAGTAGTGACACGGACGAAAATCAAAGTTTTTTCTCTTTACTTGTGTATTTCACTGTATCATTTTTCTAATCGTTTTATTTTCTCTTTCCCACTGATGAGGAGAGGAATAGCGTTTGAGGTTAATCACATCAGAACAACAACAACAACAACAACAACAACAACAATAATAATAATAATAATAATAATAATAATAATAATAATAATAATAATAATGACTGAGAAACAGAATTAGCTCAGATTAAAATTGTTAAAAATGGAGCTGACAGTATTCTAAAGTTTGCTTACCTCTCATAAATAATAATAATAATAATAATAATAATAATAATAATAATAATAATAATAATAATAATAATAATAATAATAATAACAATAATGGCACTTTTCAACGAAGTTTGCCTCAAAGAGGGTGGTCTTCTTCTAAAACAATTTTGATTATAATAATGATAATAATCATAATAATGACAGGATGGTCGAAAACTTTTAACTCTTTGATATTATTTCTAACCATTTGAACTTTCATAATTACAGCAGCCAATGCCTTTTAGAACCCAACTGAACATTAAGCCTTTGTAGATACCGCGTGGGCTAAAATAATTAAGATGGTGCTCCTTTAAGCTATAATTGAGATAATTTAATACAATATGTGTCCCGGGAGATTTTGCTTAAATGTGGAAATATGATTATCCTCCCCGGAATTTAATCATTACTGGTATGAAGAGCCCATGAACAAAACGCGTGAATTAATAATAATAATAATAATAATAATAATAATAATAATAATAATAATAATAATAATAATAATAATAATAATAATAATGTAAAAACCTCGAAAGCCCTCGTTTTATATACAGTTTTAATATATATTTATACTGAAATCATTGTTGGTTTCTTCGCAATTTTAGTGATTCGCGAGGTTATGACATTGTTATAAATAATAATAATAATAATAATAATAATAATAATAATAATAATAATAATAATAATAATAACAGATGAAGAAAAAGAAGACTGAAGCAAAAAACAATGCTTGGAATCAATACATACTTTCGCCTCTTTTAAATTTACTGGTAACCTCTGATTCTCTCCACTGTGAAGGAGTTAGCTCTCCCGTGTTATGAATAAATCTAACATCCACCTGGTTAAAAAAAAAAAAAAAAAAGCGCCTTGCTCGGCCTTCATTTCTGAGCAATTCTTTTCTCTGTGATTCCAATGTTCGCGGTCTTCATACTTTTTTACCTCCTTGATCTTACGGCCTCGCTTGATTTCCTGCGCGTAGCGTTTGCGCAGATCTGATAAGGATGGTGTCGAAGCACTGTTCCTTCTGAAAGCTGCAGGTGAATCTGTCCCCCTAGTTTGTTATATTTTAAATCGTTTTATGAGGCCTTTATATACCATTACAAAAATGGCTTCTGATAAATGGTAATTTCCCCAAAAAAATTTTGGAAAGTAAATAAATGTCATTCCTGATATTGAAGACCTTAGAGGGAAGTCTTATATAAAACCCTGCTAATTATACATCGTTCTAATGGCTTATCTCACCAGGTATTTTAATATTATTTAAAGCTTTTTCCCGAATATTTTATACCCGTTGTCATATCTCAACATCTGCTCTCTTCTCCATTTATAGTGGCCTTTCATGTTTCTATTCTTTCACTCACTATTTTCCTTCTCGTTATCAGTGATTCATCCTTCCATATTTCTGCTTCCATCTCAACTTTTTTGTCTCACTGGCATTCTTCCCGAATATCTCCTTTTGAATTTGATAATAAGAACACATCTGCATTGATATTCAGGGATTTGGTCATTTTAATACACCTGAAACATTTTTTCTGTCTATCTATCTTTTCCTCAGACAAGTTCAGCCAATCTTTTTGATAAAACCGCAATTAAACTTCTAATTTCGGTAGTTATTTCACGTGTCCAAATTACTTTGAAATTTTCTCAGAGATCTCGCAGTTGAAATTGCTAATTAAATTTACGAGTTTTGTTTCAAGCTATAAGCTTTCCATTTCAGTTACTGAAGCTTTGTTTTAGTCTTCCAGCAGCTTAGAATATGTTCGCATCTCTGGTTGGCCACTGTCCGATTTTCCTCCACGGCAAGAAATAGTAAAAAGCAATTTTTCAATTCAGTGACCCATCATGTTTACATCTCATTTGCTCCATCTCAGTTTAACGCCACCTGAACACCATTTCACGCACTTAACATGTGGAAATCAGCATTCATAAGGTTTTTGGCACGTTTCATTTTTCCTTCTTTTCTACTCCTAAACTTTGAATTCTCCTCCTGTCTCCGTTTTTTCGGTTTTTTTCCTAATTCATATTGCATTCCAATTTTAGAGAAACGTGTTTAAAGCCTTTGCTATTAAGCTCCACTTTTTAGTTTTCGGTAAAAGAAAACTATGTGCTGGCTTTGTCTGTCCGTCCGCACTTTAGTCTTCCCGTACTTTTTTCGGTCCCCACTTCTTCTGTCCGCACTCAGATCTTAAAGATTACTTAGGCTAGAGGGCTGCAAATTGGTATATTGATCATCCACCCTCCAGTCATTAAACATACCAAATTGTAGTCCTCTACCCTCAGTAGTTTTTATTTTATTTAAGGTTAAAGTAAGCCACAATCGTGCTTCTGGCAAATATGTGAGACAGGCCACCACCGGGCTGTGGTTAAAGTTTCATGGGCCGCGGCTCATACAGCATTATACCGAGACCACTGAAAAGTAGATCTATTTTCGGTGGCCTTGATTATACGCTGTACAGAAAATTCGACTGAGCCGAAGAAACGTCCCTTACTTCATTGAATTAATCACTCACTTTTCAAAATATTTCCCGTCACATCTCTCTCCCAATTAATAAAACGCACATACAGAAGACCGACTCATAAACAGTCATACATATACACATTTACAGACACGTAAAAAAACAAGCTGACCAGAGCATACGCATACGAATAAACAAAAAGGAATTTACATCTCATTACAGGGAAGCGTTGCGGCGATTTAAAAAACCAAAGGACTTAACTAACCAAAGAGGCTTATTGCTCGACTCGTTTTTTTTTTTTTTTTTTTTTTTTTTTTTTGCACGCGAAGTAAGGAATCATTATGAATGAGTCGAGAGCAAAAGTGGGTTCAGATGAAAGGGAGGTGGGAAATATTGAGACCCGGAAGTCGGGATCCGTGGGTTTGTTTTAATCTCCTCTTTTTCTATCTTACATAATTCCTTCTTAAGCACCTTAGCAAGATTTTATTCTGAAGGGAAGGGTCCTTTTAGTAAAAGCTACACTAAATAAATATCACAGTAGCAAAGAGTAATGAAAACAGTGTTACAGAATGCTATTTATCCATTAAAAAGAGGCTATGAAAAAAAATCATCTAGGAAGTAAGTTAATAAACAAATAAGTAAATAAAGAAATAAATAAAAAATAAATAAATAAATAGAATATAAACTATCAAATGAATAAATGTTACCAAAATCAATAGGGCATTTTGACAGTCAGAATATACTCTTTAAGCAGAACCCCATTTCAAGAAAAAAAGAAAAAGAGTAAAAAAGAAACAGACGCACAAATAAATGAATAAATAATCTGCAGCACCCAAACCGATGATGCTGTTTGACATTCATTCCTTTTTTTTAAAGGAGAGAGGCGGCCATTGAGCAACGAATGCAACAAGAGGGAAAACAACAGCAACCAAACTGCCATTACTTCAAGCAAAGGGGCAAAAGGCACCTCATTATCATAAAGGCCATTACCGCATTAAACGAATAACGCGCGCGCACGCACGGCAGCTTCGCTGTCTCATTTCTGATGTCATTTGGGAGGACGAGCCGCGCTTAAATGTCAAAAAGCAAGCCCTGCCTGCCATTCTAATGCGCGGCAGAACAACGCAGTAACAGCAGTGGCCGGAAATTATTGTCAAGTGAAGCAGAACAATACGATACAGCAGTGGCTTCAATGTATCGTGCAAATGGGAAAACAACGCTGCTTAGCGCTGATTTAATAGTTTGATGAAGTACGACGATATTTAATGGAATTATCCTAAAAAAATCCAAATGACAAAGAGTACCACTGCCATTTTGACGCTGAACGAACCAACTGAACAACGCTCTTCATCTGCATAGATCTACATAGCTATTAACTGTTTTCAGGACAGGAATAACAACGCTGTAAAACAATGATCTTATAACCAATCTAAAGTGAGGGAAAAAGGCAAGTGATATAAATGTTTTCATTTGTGCATTAGAACGATGTTTAGCACAATAATATTGCGGTAAAATTCTGTGACAAAACAGGACACCACCGTTTATCACAGTTGCCATAATTTTTAAAAAATAAGAATTAACAGCTACGCTGTTCTAAAGTGACGTAGAAGGACAGTGTATAAAAAAGTTAGTAGCATACTCTAAAGGGAGAATGAACTATACTTTTGTTCTGAGAGGAGCCATAACAACACTGCGGCCATAAAATATGCAAGACTGGAAAGAGAGCAGGAACAAAATTATATAAAATTTGATACTTAATAATTCTAATGGGAACTCTAAAAAAGATACTTAACACATTTAGCTTAAATATACAAGAGAGGTAATGGAACAACGTTTAACAAAATAGGCGTCGAAAATTTCAAAAGTGACGAAAAGCAGCACAGTACAAATGTTTTACATTTTGAGTTGAGGCGGACAAATTCGCCAAATATTCAACACTGAAGCAAAACAACAGAATTCTAGCGAATTATTTTAATGGAAGCCAGACAAACAAACATATTAAGGTAAAATTGTCGGGATTTACCGACCTCAGTCTGAAGGGCTCCGCAACTGGTAAAATATTTGTTCGCTGAATTATTTCCGCATGGTGGGTAGCGTTCGTTATCCCGCTGGAACCTCAAGTTGGGTAACTTTTTCTGCTCTTAAAGTTCAGCCAAATGTCAAATTTCAGGAGACCCAGGACGCTGCTGCTACGTTACAAAAACCTACAGTGATTACGAAAGCTTTCGTTATGAAGGATTCGCTTTGACCACTTTATTCATAATATCGTAGAGCATTTGCATAAATTTACACGAAAAAATATGTGTATATTAACATCTACTAAACGAAAAGTTCCCATAGGTGAAGAGAATAAACGGAGCCAAGAAAAACAGAGAAAATTAATGTATTAGAATTACAACTGAAAATAGGTAGACACAGGGATATATGTTATATATATATATATATATATATATATATATATATATATATATATATATATATATATAAATAATACAATTTACTTTAGGGCTAATTCAAATATGTTAACCTATATATCAGGCTCTCAGCATATCATTTAGTGAGAGGCTCCTAGTCCCATGCCTTCTCTGCCCAATTTACCTGAGATGAAAATTCCAATGATATTTTCCTCCGTTACATCAAACGCTGTTCTCTTGCTGGCTTCTGCCCAGGTACCAGCCAGATGAAAAGGTTAATGATATATTATGGACCGTTACATTAAACGAAACCTCTTGCTGGCGATGCGAACAACATACTAAGCTATTTGTTACATACATTATATATTATGGACCACAAATAGCCCATTATATATCGAAATATATATATATATATATATATAATATATATATATTTGATATATATATATTATATATATATATATATATATATATATATATATATATATATATATATATATATATATATATTATGCTAATGAGTAAATGTTAATTTTTGGAAATTTAAACCAAGATATTCTCAATATAACGTTAAAATAGTTAGGAATGTACTCAAATCCTGATTTCTGCAGTCATTAAATTTTCATTTTTATGAGACCGACCAGTCTGTACCTTAAAGTTAAGCCCAGTCATCCTGCCAGTCTGCCTCAATTTTGGTACCTCTAACTAGGGTTTAATGCCTTCGTAAGATCATCCCGTACTCCTACCATCTGTATATAAAAGCAGGAATATTATAAAAAAAACAACATTTGTTTCTTAATGAAAGGATTCTAGCTTTGAGTAGATATTCCCACTTCGCCTTTCTCTCTTTCTCGCTCTCTCTCTTCAATGGTTTTAATAAATGAAAATGTGTATCAAGCAACAGCCATCCTGCTCCAAGTGAAAGGTCAAACTGCAAATCCTGTGAAATTTGAAGGTGAAAAGTATAAATAAGTAGAATATCACTTGCGAACAACTAACTATAACTAACAGGTAAGTTCATTTTTTTTATCATAGGCAGTTTCTTTACTTCAATAAAACAGCTAATTCATAGGTGTATAACATAGATCAAATGTATTTCTACCTTAGAGATAAAAGAAACCTTAAGTTAAGGGGTAAATTACATCAGCCACCTCGAAGACCTTGACATTTACAGTGCGACGTGGCAGTCTTTTTCCGCCGCGCCGGCGCACTAACATCGTAAGGTTATGCAAGTCTTTTCATCTGGTACTTATCTAATTGTTTGCATAAATTAACACGCCAAGTGGCCCAGTAGTCTAAATGAATCATTAGAACATTTGGTTGCCCTTTGGGAAGCTGCAGCCCCAAGAATTCCATACTCGAGATGAAGTCTTCCCACAAGAGGCTGTGCCCCCGGCCGGTCCGACTTTCTTTATATAAGGCAGTAACTTATATGACAACGCACCCCTGAAGGACAGTACCTCCAATGAGCCAGTAGCCCAAATGGATCAGTATCCCCCATGAATCAATGCCCAAAATTATTCATTTTCCCAGATGAGTTACAATCACATACGTATCAGGACACCAAAATAATCAGTTATTGAAATGAATCAATGGGCCAAAGGGATCAGTACCCAAAGGAATCATGTCTCAGGTATAAAAAGAATAACTGTGATAAAATACACCAATTTTATCAATTTTTCCATATATCAGTCCCCATTTAACCAATACCACATGGAACCTGTACCCAAAAGGTATCCATGCCCTCTAAAGAATAATTATGTCACTGAATTTAAACAGCAAATAACTCCATATCGCAGATATATCGATACTTGAAAATAATCCGGTGATTGCCAAATGTTAACACGCAATTGCAAGTCCATGAACAGTAAAAGTCAGGGGTAAATATTGAAAGGTGCCATCACGACTGGCGGTGCGTAGATAGCGTGGTTTTTATATCACTTAAGAGTCGTATGATTTTAAATCTTTTCACCAGAATCCTGAAAAAAATAATGACAAATACCACGGGAGCCAAGGGTAATCATGCCGGCTTTATTATTATTATTATTATTATTATTATTATTATTATTATTATTATTATTATTATTATTATTATTATTCTTATTATTCTTGAGAGAGAAGTTTTATAAATATAATAATTACCTCAATGACATTAATTCTACTGTGTCTCTCAGAGAGGGGTAATTAATTTGAAGAATAAGAAAGGAATTATAAAATTAAAGCCACAGGTACAGCTATCAAATCATATTATAATTATCTGTATTCAAAACCAATAGCCCTTCATACAGAACTAACCTATTAATTAACTCATTATAATGCCGATTAAGCTTACACAGAATAGAATACTCGTTCATAAAATAAAGAGAAATAAGGAACCACTATATAAGAAGTATAGTAAAATTCACATGAATATATCAAATAAATATAAACAAATAAAACTGAGAAGTATATGCAAAAATTAAGAACAGCAGAGACGTGACTACAGAAAATTATGCGTTCTTTATTCTTTTTGTTATTTATTTCTACTTGCTTCAACCTATGTATAATATCTGAACCAAATTCAGCTGAGGACTTCCGGAGGTTTTCGAATTAAACTGACTATTTGAGACCCCCAGAGAGAAAACATTAGAAAAAATATGTAAGTTGTAAAAAAATGTTAGATTGCATTTAAGGGGAATTATGTGTATGTTTAGTACCTCTGTTTATGTGTGAAATAAATGCCACCTCCATTTTCTGACCCTCGTTGTACCTGTCGCGCTTCACTCTCCCACAGATTCTGTGTGGTGGGAAGTACAAAATCAAAGGTTTTTACTAGTCACTCCCAGGATGTGGACTTGTCTGCCTTTCTTGATTTTATCAAACCTTAGGCATCACTTAAAAAATAGGTTTGTCATTATTAAGTAAGGAAGTCTATAAAGACACCTCACCTACATCTCAGATTTTGCCACATTATTTTATGTGTTGGGTTTCTCGTTACTCTCCCTTTGCGAGAAAGCAGATGAACGATGTCACAGATACATAAACTGACAAATTTTAGGCTACTCTTTTCTTGACATTCTGTGTATTAAGTCTGCTAAGTAAATTCACATCTTCAAATAAATGAACAGTTTAAAGGCGTACTTCATGATTTATGTAAATGTTTACGAAAGAGAAGTACAAGTTATTAAGTCATACACATTCACTCTCTTCTCTCTCTCTCTCTCTCTGCATATATATATATATATATATATATATATATATATATATATATATATATATATATATATATATATATATATAAAAATTTACCCCACTGTCGTTACAGTTAACATCATTGCACTGAAGTTTGTATAATATTTTCCATTTCATCGAGTTCGTTCCAACAATTGTCGTTACAGCTGCAACCCATTCCCAGCCTCTGAACTGTGTAATAGTAGCCCGAGCATGTCTTCCTTCCTTTTCTTTCTTCCTTCTTCTTCTTCTTCTTCTTCTTCTTCTTCTTCCTCTTATCTTTATGGCCACTCATGATGTATGAGGACTTATGACTTGATATATAGAGCAGATGGCCACTTCTGCGCGTGTATTGATTCCGCCTCCTGCCTTCGCATTGCTGGCAATTCTGTAGTTATTGTCTAGGCCCACAGATTGGTCGTTTATTGTGAATTGATGGACAGGGCTCCTGCTACTGCTGCTGCTGCTGCTGCTACAAAGGAATGCACGTATACAGACTCTATGAAAAGGGAGTCTTCGCCTATGAAGCGCAAAAGCGAAATGCGTTCGAGAAACGTACAGTTCATTTACGGGATGTGGCATTCCTTTCTTGCTTTTGTATTTCCCGAAGCATTTAATATGCGTACTTTTATGGTCTGAGTTCATCCGCACATGAGAAGAGAAATCAAATGGCACAAATTCTCGCATGACCGATTTTCTTATGGCCTGTCATGTTCTTCTCGGCCTATGCTTCATAATTTTTTTTTTAAATTGTGGCATTTAAAGAATATAAGGCATTTATTAAAGTTTCATTTAAGGACAGGGGGTCTATCAGTTTGTAAACTGCGAGAGCAATAAAGAAAAATTTTACAAAAACTAACAAAGAGTTAAAAGCCCATCTCAAATCAAATGTTTGGAGTAATCATTACAGAAGGAACAAGTTCATGAAAATTCTGACCATAACAACAAACGCTGCAGACGTAAAAAGATTCGACTTCTAAGAAATAAAGTTTATAAATACGTATAATTCATAAAAGCCAATAAACACATATATGTCAATCTTTAAATGTCTACAAGAATAAAAACCTTAAATTAGACACCCCATCTCCAGTATCCTTCTACAAGAGTATAAGCAGAGAGAATATGACGCAAAAAAGTAAATTTAATACCGTTATTGCAATCATGACTAATTAACACTAGTCCATGACGATATTCATTTGAAATAATAACACCAGTTATCTGTCAAGGTCTACAACATGGACAGTTTTCACCATATTATGATTATCAGTTTAATTAATATTATTTACCAGACAGCAATCAGCAGGAGTGCGTCAAATGGGGACGAATAACTCTCAGGAAGACTGCTGACTGATGAAACAACCAAAGGAAAGTTTGAATGTTTTATGATCTGAACTTTGGATTCCACGAGTATTTTTGGATTCCAAGAGAAATTTTTCATAATGAGCCAGAAAACGAAACTTTGTGTGTGTGTGTGTGTGCGTGTGTGTGTGTGAGTGAGAGAGAGAGAGAGAGAGAGAGAGAGAGAGAGAGAGAGAGAGAGAGAGAGAGAATTTTTTATGACCACTTACTCTGCAAAGAAAGCCTCGCTCTATGGAGAGAGAGAGAGAGAGAGAGAGAGAGAGAGAGAGAGAGAGAGAGAGAGAGAGAGAGAGATTTTAGAAAAATTAGTCTTTTTTGCTGGACTACTTACTAGAGAGAGAGAGAGAAAGAGAGAGTGGGGTTTTTTTTTAGACTTAGAGAGAGAGAGAGAGAGAGAGAGAGAGAGAGAGAGAGAGAGAGAGAGAGAGAGAGAGAGAGAGAGAGAGAGAGAGCGATTTTAGGAAAAATTATTCCTGCAAGATACTCCTGCTGCTTGAAAATTACAAAACGAGAGCGATAAAGAGAGAGAGAGTGGGGATTTTTTTATGACTACTTACTCCGCAAAGAAAATCTCGCTCTGTGGAGAGAGAGAGAGAGAGAGAGAGAGAGAGAGAGAGAGAGAGAGAGAAAGGAACACCTGATATTTTCGAAAGTCCACGCCCTACAAGAATTACAAAAGACAGCCAAATGTCTCGCATCCGGAGAGTGATCGAGGGACGAACTGAAAAAAAAAAAATACGCACTAAATAAAGACAGAAATGTCTTAGAAAAATGTTTGGCTGTTGTGTTTTCGAGAAGCAGGAAGCCAAGAAGAAGAAGAAAGAGACGGGTGGAGGGGAGGGGAGAAGGATAGAGGTTGTTGGGGGGGAGGGGTGAGAACGGTGAGGTGGGAGAGGGAATTGATGCTCGTCCGTGATTGGTGTTTTTCGATAAGAATGGTCTCATTGGTTGATCAGCTACCCGGTCTCAGCGGTAAGAGAAATGTATTCTTTTTCTCCCCCTTGAAAAGAACAATGTAAGTTGGACGACGACGAATGCAGATGTTCAAGGACGCGAAATAATAGAAGAATGGAAATATGTGGGCCCGGTTATCTGTGACAGACGATTTTTTATGAATATTTTATCTCGCGAGAGGGAGACTGAGAGATTTTGGTGTCATATAATCTTGCTGAAACCGAATCTAGATATGGCGAGATATTAAAGTACCTTTATTTGTAGAGAGAGAGAGAGAGAGATTTTCGTGTTATTTTATTCCGCTGAACTCGAATCAGATTTTCTTATGAATCTAGATGTGGGAAATATTAATACCCCATTATCTGGAGAGAGAGAGAGAGAGAGAGAGAGAGAGAGAGAGAGAGAGATTTTCGTGTCCTTTGGCCTCGATGAACCCGAATAAGATTTTCTTAAAAATCTTGATATGGGAAAATTAATGTCCCATTACTTGTAGAGAGAGAGAGAGAGAGAGAGAGAGAGAGAGAGAGAGAGAGAGAGAGAGAGAGTTAATTAATGGCTGCCAGCACAAATTATTGGAAAGGTCGTGGTCAAATAGATCGTTAGAGAAACCCACACCAAATGAAGACAGAAAGTCGAGAGACGTCAGTGCGTTCGTCCTCTGCCACCCGAAAAGAAATCTCCTAAAAGTATAAGTCTTTTCCTCTCACTCTTTTTCTTCTGTTTCTTCTTCTCTATTTTCCAAGATCTTATTCTCGATTCGCACTTCAAAACATAATTCGATAATAAAACAATGTGATAGGGACGTAAATCTAAGTTAATAGTAAAATGACATATATTTCGAAAATGGAATTCTTAGCTTATATTTATAATCTATAACGAATTTGAAATTCAAGAATTTTGAAGAAATCCCTCCAGTTTCTACTGCCAGACTTGAACTTTCACTTTCCTCCTTTTTTCGCTTGATGTTTTCATAGCCCGTGAGATGATTCTTGTATTACTTTTCAAGTAAATCAATATCAACTGTAAACAGACTTATTATCTTCCTGCAACATGTATTACAGTCAGACGTTCTCAAATACACCTCTCTCTCTCTCTCTCTCTCTCTCTCTCTCTCTCTCTCTCTCTCTCTCTCTCTCTCTCTCTCTCTCCTTTTTTTCAACTAGGATTAAAATATAAAACTATAATGGGAATGAACATAAACTTGCATGCACGCATCTCAGAATTACCAATTATTTACCACTGCTGTTCACCAAATGTTGGTCACGGACTCTTGCCTCTTGCAGAACCTATATAGTAATGACGTTCACTCCCAAATGGAACCTATAAACCTTAGAACTCTTGTTGAAAAATTTCAGCAAGTTTTTTCACAATTTTTTTTAAGACAAATAGAATTCAGTACATCCATGATTCTCCTAGATTCGTATCCCTCATCAATTAAAACACAGATATCCTATCATACAAAGTGCAGGATCTAGAAAAATACCCATTTTTACTAAAAAAATTAATATAATAAAATAAGCGTTAGTTTTGTATATTTGTAGTAGATTAATTAGGCCTTACGCTAGCACTGCCTCTGTTTTTTCAACTTTTTTTTTTATCAGCTGCCCGTAAAGTGAGATATCTCAAATTCACCAAACGCCGTAAGTCGAGAGAGTGATTTCCCTTGGTACTTATTCCTCAAGTCTTTATGGCAAAGATCAGCCACTTCATCAGGTTCGCCTGGGACCTATAAATCTTGGAGAGCAGATATAAGCATCTCTTAAATTTATTCACGGCAAAATAAATCGCAATTGCGGTACCGTCGCACTTCGGACTGGAATTGCAGTATGACGCCGGAGAATTGGTTTCCTAGTCATGGGTGAATTGAATACATGCTTGTATTTATCATGGGGGGATCTGGATGACTAGGAAATTACTCAAGGGAATTCGAAGACAAGCTATCAAGGTGAAATCAGCCTTGAATTTAAGGTGACACCCTTTTTGAATGCCACAGCTTCTGTAAAGGCGTTTGAATTAAAAAAAAAATACTCTTTTTAATGTCTAACACACATACACACACTTACCAACATACATATAACATATATATATATATATATATATATATATATATATATATATATATATATATATATATATATATATATATATATATAAATATATATATATATATATATATATATATATATATATATTTATATATATATATATATATATATATATATATATATATATATATAAATGTGTTAGACATTAATACATACACATACATATATATATATACATTTAGTTTTTTGTATCTATTTTATATGAAATACTAGTCTGATAAAGGTGTATCTCCAGTCTGAAGCTGAAGAGTTTAGGGGACTTCAAATTTTAGTGATAATATATACATACATACATACATATATATATATATATATATAAATATATATATACAAATGTGTATGTGTGTACATATCATCACTAAAATTTGAAGTCGCTTAACCTCTTCAGCTACAGACTGGAGATACACCTTTACCAGACTGGTATTTTTTTCATATAAAAATAAATAAAAAAACTAAATGTTTCACTTTAATTTTTGACCATGGCGCTGGAATTTCTATGCATTGCATCTTGGCCCTTATACACCTTTCTGACGTCAGGGGAACTATTTTTGCTACCTTACCCATATAACCTGTGGGCTTTCTGGCCCTGTTGTGACCTACAGACTCTCCCACCTATAACCCCTAAGTACAGTCGAAAATTTCAAGTAACGTAAGGGCGAAGTTGTGCTAACTCATCGGTAGTCATTCAAAATATATTGTCAGATGACTGACATTTTATAGACTGCTCAAAATCAAACACAGATCATTATATATTCTTAAGAATAATTCTAGTGCCCAACTGACTCTTACAACCTTCCTTCTTTCAAAATTCACTGTCACCTTTCTTTTTTTTTTCACGGGGTTGATTAGATTAGGGTAATGTGTTGCCGCCCCAAAGCTCTTAAATAAAGAAGGAATTCGGAGATGAAAATTATGACCTATTTTCTAATAAGTTTAAAGAATAGAGTATCCTTGCTGCAGTCTTATAGCTCGATGCCGAGCGTGAATTCTAAAGAATAAGGTATAGACTTGAAGGAACTAGGTCCAGTCCAATAAATCTTTCAGCAATTCTCTCAAAGAGCGCGTAAAACTTCATTCTAACCGAAGAGCTCTTCTTTTCGAACGGATTTCAAATAAAACTTTTTTATTTTTTGTTATTTTTTTTATTTTGTTTTTACCTGAGAAGCTCCTAAATTCGACTGGAGTTCAAGTAACGTTCTCCAGGACGTGTAACGTTTTGTGGCACAAATTCTTTATTCAGCATCATAAACTCTCTCTCTCTCTCTCAATTCGACTGGAGTTCAAGTAACGCTCTCCAGGATGTATAATGTTTTGTGGCACAAATTCTCTTCACAGCATCACAAACCTCCCCCGCCTCTCTCTCTCTCTCTCTCTCTCTCTCTCTCTCTCTCTCTCTCTCTCTCTCTCTCTCTCTCTCCACTTTCCACTCTCTTTCTCCTCCCCTCCTCCCAAAACACCCAGGGAAAATTTTTGCTTTCACTGGGAGCTCTCCTAACTACCTAATTGGGGGTCAAACGTGAGAAAAATTCCCAAGGGCTTCCGCACAACTGGCCAACTCGGTTACCAGATCAATTTTAGTTAAGAAGGCTCGAGAATACTAACTCCTGGCGGGTGAATTAGGAGTGCGCCGTCGGAGTGAATCACCGTGGGCTCCGAACTTCACGAAAGTAACAACTAAGTAATTAGAGGTGTGTCTCATTCCATTGCCGATCTTGCATTGAAATCTAAAGTGGTTTTTTTTTCTGGCGGGGGGGGGGGTGGCGGCTTTGCTTTAAGATTCAATGATGCGTCAAAGTAACTGATGAGAAACATTAGTTATCAACTGTTTATGATATATGAAGGTGTTACTTGAAAGCACTACAAAGGTTAAATTAGACTCCAAACATTTATACGAAATATGAATATAAAGTAACGAGACACCTGAACTTTGTACCGGTTTATACATATATACATATATATACATACATACACATGTATGTATATATATATATATATATATATATATATATATATATATATATATATATATATATATATATATATATATATATATATATATATAATATATAAAAGATTCAGTCAAACACCATAATCATCAACACTTCTCTGTAGCAATTCTGTATCAGAAATTAAGTCGCCGTTTGACTGCCATATACAAATTCAATCATACTAATTAAAAAGCACACAAGCAATGAATATCGTTAATTATCAATCAAATAATTTGAAGCTACCAATTTACAGTTAAAAGATAAAAAAAATATAGTAGTATAGCCTTCTCTCAATAAGCCGACATATCTCACAACCTCTCGTTTTCCCTGTTGTCATTAAAAAAAGTACAAAGAATTTACATGTAAAAACATTTTTATTCGTCTATTTCGAATACAGCCATAGGGATAAATGCATCGATATACGATACCCCTAAATAAACTAATTTCACAGAAATATAATCAGAGGGTCACAATAAAACCCGATAGGCGGTGAAGTAATTTGAGCAAAAAAGTGCATTCATTTGTGCGTTGACTGGGAAGAGGACCCAAATTGGTGTATAATATGATGTAATTTCTGTGTTATTTCAGTGTATATTTTATTTAATAAAACACACACACACACACACACACACACACACATATATATATATATATATATATATATATATATATATATATATATATATATATATATATATATATATATATATATATATATATATATATACATACACATACATGTGATATATATTTATATCACACACACACACACACACACACACACACACACACACACACACACATATATATATATATATATATATATATATATATATATATATATATATATATATATATATATATATATATATATATATATATATATATATATATACATACATAAATATGATATATATTTATATTACATATACATATATATATATATATATATATATATATATATATATATATATATATATATATATATATATATATATATATATTCTCAGCCAATCTGTAACCAATAATATCGGCACATAGTAACATTGCCATACAAAAGTCTCTATCGACATGCAGGATTCCAATCGGTAAAAAAAAAATCAAAAAAAGAAAATGTCCCCCCAATTATCCTACAACGAATAAAACTAGCAATTCGCAGATAAGCTTATTAGTCCCGTATTGACGTCGTTTCGGCAAAAACACCCCAAACAGTGCAATGGGCGAATTCACTGGCAATGAGTTTGTTGAACGCAGTAATGAGGGACACCAAATCAAATTATATTTTCAATTTGATCGCCGCCGTGGGAATTGCAGCAATCACAGCATTTTGCTGCCGCAGTGAAGCTGCTGTGAACTGGGAGGTGGGTGAGGTGTGCTTGCTTGCTCGTGCATGCGCTTGTGAGTGTGTGAGCAGAGTAGGGAGGGCGAAGAACGATAGTATCCTTTATTAAAAAAAATTTAGAAACATAGTATCATTACTTATATATTATTATTATTATTATTATTATTATTATTATTATTATTATTATTATTATTATTATTATTATTATTATTATTAATAATAATAATAATAATAATAATAATTAAAAAATACTGAGCGTAGCATGAGTCTTGAATAGGAGAAACAAATCCACAGTTATGTATGGGTACATATATTCAAAACAAAATAAATTTCTGCAGAGAGATTTCGGAAATCTGTTCGATATTACTGAAAAGGGGAATCGAACAGATTCCCGAAAGCTCTCTGAAGAGATTTATTTTTAAATATATGTACTCTTACACAACTGTGGATTTGTTTCTCCAGTAATAATAATAATAATAATAATAATAATAATAATAATAATAATAATAATAATAATAATAATAATAATAATAATAATAATAATAATAAATAATCTAATGTTTTGAAAAATTTACAGGAATTTTTTCCACAAACTTAAAATACTGAGAGTAAACCAAAAAATAAAATTCAAGGATAATTTAATATTTACGAAATGCTTCCATGAAATCCGTAAAAAAAAACATGAAAATAAACCAAAAACCTTGTATCGAAATGTAGGTTATTCTTTTAAAATGAATGTCACTGATTATACGAAAAATATCTTTTCATATTGCTTTTAAGACACGGTTCTACGATTTACCCCTATTATTATTATTATTATTATTATTATTATTATTATTATTATTATTATTATTATTATTATTATTATTATTATTAGGCAAACAATGCCGAAGCCAAAGCTTGTGAAAAAAGTGCAACAACTATTGAACATATAAACAAAGATAAATAAACAATCCGACACATATGTGTATATATATGTGTGTATAAGAGTGTGTGTGAGTGTGTCGGGCTGGGGGTGGGGGTGGGTTGCAACTGTGCTTGTGTACATAGAATTAGCACTGCAATTCAGAAAAGTTAGGGTAATGGCGCATGACGCTTTTCGGTAAGTCTAGCGTGTCATAGGAGTAATGCTTGTTACTTGCAGTACAAACATGCTTATTCAAATAGAACTGGAGTTCTTGGAACTAGAATTAATGCTTACACATTCTCCCTTCACAATATAACGAATGAAACAAGAGAACGTTATTTGGCTTTTCAGTTCCTCATTTTCCGTCTTTCTTCTATTGAATTATATTATAACTTCTTGTAAATGCTAGTCCACACTTAAATAGTTCCTGCCACATAACGTAATGAGTTAAGGATAAAATTATATTAAAAAATGAACAGTCACCGGGCTGTCAATGCGAAAAGGGATTTTGAACCTAAACAAGTCCGTGATGTTTTCAAATAACTTCAAGAGAGTATTGTATTCATAAAAGAAATGCTATTTTTATTTCATTTCACACCCAGTATAAATAATATAAAAGTTACGAATAGTTGGTGAATTAAAAGAATGAACTACA